>NC_143566.1:92390606-92693636 GCF_054136105.1 Typopeltis vanoorti
TTTTATGGTTGGGAACCATAATGTCTGTTTTGATCGCGGTCCAAGTGGAGGGTCTCGTTTTGTGATTGGGGGAATATTTCTGTGAAGTTCTTGGATGGAGTCTGCAAAGTATTGGTTAAAGTCATTTGCTAGTTGTTGGATAGGTTTTGCGTCTTTCATGAAGCTATGTTTTATGGTTTCGGAGGCAGTGGTGTTGGGAACAGAATCTAGCATCTCATTAATCAGATGCCAGGTTTGTTTCATGTTGTTTTGTGCGGAGGTTAGTTTGTCTCTGTAGTAGCTTCTTTTTGCATTTCTGATTTGTGTTGTAAGGCGATTCCTTGTTATTTTATATTCAGTTTTTAAGGTTGTGTTATTTGGATATCGCTTTAATTCTTTCCATAAAGCGTCCTTTCTGTGTATTTCTAGGATTAAGTTTTGTGTTATCCAAGGATTTTGTGTTGTTTTTGATCGAATTTGGACTTTCTTTGTAGCTTTCTTATATATTTCCTCCAGTGTGAGTTTAATGTTGTTGTATAAGATATCTGCTGAATCTGATGCCAGGTGTTCCCAGTCTGTTTTTCTTATTTCGTGGTTGACTATTTCTTCGTCTATTATTGTTTTCTGTCGTTTTTCTTCTGTGGGACATTGCATGGGTATTGTCTTGGTGTGCAGGTTTAGAGCGGTGAAGTAATGGTCTGCTACCTTGCACTTTATGACTGATGCAGTGATAATATTTACGAATATTTCTTCTCTAGTACATGATGTTATTGTTGGTATTAGATTGTACATGGATAGTGTGTCTAGGTATTGTACAGTATTGTTCTGGTTTTCATTTGCAATATTTATGTTTATGTCGCCAATTATCATTAGGTGTTCGGTTGAGCATATTTCTTGGATTGAAAGCCAGCAATTGAGTTCGTGCAAGAATTTTACCATGTTTAGGTTTGGTGGCCTGTAAATAGCATTTAGTATTATGGGATGCTGTGTATTCGTGGTATTAATGATTTCGAGGCAGAGGGTTTCAGAATGCTCAAACTGATAGGCCATTTCTTTTGCTATTAATTTTTGTTTCATAAATATTAGTATTCCACCCCCTCTTCTTGTTTGGCGGCATGATCTATGTTGATGGAAGCCTGGAATTTGGAAAGCAGTCGCTTCGTCATTAGTTATGGATACTTCTGTAAGAATTAATATATCAATAATATCAGTGTAATTCCTCTGATAAGCCTGTAATAATAACCAATGTTTTCGGATGCTTCTGATGTTAATATGCAAGATTGAGAGACCTCTCGCTTGTACTGTGTTTTGTTTCCATGCATCAAGAGATTCGAAAGTACAATTACTGATGTATTCTGTTGTAATTACATCTATCTGATGGTTCACATTCATTTTTGTTGTGTTGAGATCTTCTTATTGAACTAAGTTAGAGTCTTTTGTTTCACTCTGGCAACCTGTTTATATCTTCCGAGCTTTTTATTTGTATAGACTTTGAAGTCTGTGACTTTTTCGAGAATATTTTGCCGTCTTTGATCCATAAAAATTGATACTTTTTTTCTGTTTTTTCTTTTCTTGCTTGGTACAAAAGATTCTGATTGAAAGGTGTTAAATATTCAGATAGAAAGATTGGCGTATTGTCTTGCGATGCATTTAAATCCTTGACTACTGGTTTTTTCAGTCTGCTGGCTTTTATGAGATTGTCTCTTGTAGCCTTGCTTGTCAGACGAACTATGACTTGTGCCGGTCGTGGCGAACCTTGTTTTCTGTTCTTCCTGGGAAACCGATTTATGGTCTGAATATCATTATGCTGTAAGGGGATGTCAATTGCATGGCCTAACTTTAGAACTATGTCTCTGAGATTTTCTGTGGATTCGGTTTCTGGAAGACCGTTTATGACAAGGTCTTCTTTATGTTGTTGTTGGTTTAAAACTTCGTATTGTTGTTTGAGGGAATTAAATTCTTGACGGAGTTCCGATGTGTCTTTTATCAATTTGTGCTGCCTCTCAGTTAATGCGTTAATGCTGGTTTTAATGTCTTTTACCGTTTGTAAGACTTCTTCGACTTTTGAATTATTAAATTTAACAAACTCTTCATATTCGCTAATATTTTTTGTTATTTCTTTATTCTGTTTATCAAATAGTTCTTGGACAAGATCTACCAAGCTGACTTTTATATTTTCTAAACCTTTTTCTAGTAATAAATTAACGGAACTCAAATTATAAGACTCACCGGTGTCGGGGTTTTGTTGTCTGTTCGGTTCATCGTCCGATTCTGCCTCCGGCGTAATCAGTTGCGTCGTGGGTGGTGGCGTTTCTTTGTTCTCTCTACAGTTTAGGCACTTCCATTCTTCTCGTTTGGCATTGAATTTGCGTTGCCAGGTTGTTTCAGAAAGTCCGGAACATGTAAAGTGAAGATTCCTATGGCATTTCCTGCAGGTTATGTCCGACGGCAATTCCTTCTGACACTTGTTGCACTTCATGACTCTCCTTTCTTCCTCTGGACAGCTGCAAAGATGGCGACGTCCTTTGTTCTGTACTCGTTAGCAACCGCGGTGCACGCTTCAATTTTTTTAGCACACTCAGATTTTGGATTCCACTTGGCCGATTTCAATGAATTATATGTCACTGTCTTCAGCGTGACAAGTAGTTTCTTTATGGCACTTTTAAATTAAAAATAGAAGTTAGAACCACATTAAAACTATAAAAACGGGACGAGCGATACGACCATGCAACCGTTCGTATTCCTACACAGAGCCCTCTCTGTGTAATCATACGAACGAATAATAATAATAATAATAATAATAATAATAATAATAATAATAATAATAATAATAATAATATTGTTTAAGCACTCGTCTAAAGCCATTCCAGAGCGGAATCTCATTAATAATTTCGGTTTCGATTAGCAAATGGAGCAGACAAGGGAACGAAATCCCAGGGCAAAATTATTAATTATTATTTTCAACAAAAAAATAATAATAATTGTTAGGTACTGTAAATAAATCAATAAAAAGCAAAATAAGAAATAAAAATCAAAGACGGCTTAAAATACAGATTTGCAATCCAATTTGAAAAATTTTATTTAGCAATTTTTTTTTGTCTAAGAGTTTTCCAAGTATACATTTCATTTTTATATATTACATCAGCACCTTTTTCATGGGAAAAGAATGGAAGTATTTGAAAATATGTAGTTACAGTACCGAAGATCGCCACTGCTTGTGGAATTTCTTAGGGAGACGTGGGACTTGCATTCTATGAAACAATCCTTCGACGACGAATATTTCAAACTAGAGTCAGAGCATCCGTCGCTCAATTATTATATTGCTTTACTAAGTTTACTCTTTCGTAAATGAAAGAATTAAAGTGTGACGTCATTGGTAAACGCCATGACAATTGCAATGCAATTCGAATGGTAAATATCATCGAAAAGTAATAAATTCATTATTACATTAACTGCATTATGACGTCACAACAAATACATCTCCTAAAATAACTATATATATGGAGGTTCGTTCTGTGTTTCCCTTGGCGAAGAATGCTGTGAAAAGATGCTGTCCTGATATGGAACAAATTCTCTCTTGGTATTCTTGTTTGGAGTGGAAAGAATGCGAACGCAGATGACTATTTAAAAGGGTCATTCATGAGTTTTTTGTTAATAGTCAAATTGGTGTTTCTAGCACCTACTTGCAGACGACTCTCAATAAGCGTTTTTCATACAGTTTTGGTGACATTGAAGTCGATGTTAAATCTGACAACGTCAATATCACCAAAACTGTACGAAAAACGCTTATGTAGAGTCGTCTGCAAGTAGGTGCTAAAACACCTATTTGACTATCAACAGACTACTCTTTATGAGGGACTCTAATACAGTTTTGCTGGAACTGAAGTAGTTGTTATTTCTGACTTGCTTTCTTTGAGACATCATAAACGTTTTATTTCTACCCAAATTAAGCCTATTAGAAGTTTGCAAACGAAATGTTTGATGTTTCAATGAAAGATGGGATTGTTATTTCGTGGCTCCGAGATTACTTTCTCGTTATTGCAACACGGTTATGGTTCCAGGGGCAGTTGGTCACCCGGTGACCAACCGATCCTCGTTGTTGCAGTAGAAGTTGGAGTGGCAGGACGGTTGGCAGTTGGTTTGCTGAATTGGAGAAGGGAGAGTTAGGTTTTCGAGGTCTAATAAAAAGGCCTAGCTGAAGACTCTGTAGTGCCGGGCTATCTTTGCTCTTCATCTAGGACTTCTTCCAGTCTGTTTCAAACGAGTCGACGTTTTGATGCAGGATGGTAACCTCGTCAGCTCGTAAAATTAATATTATTTATTATTAATTTAGGCAAATGGAACAACACCAGCTGTTCGTTCTGTGGTGTGGTGCGGCAGTGGTCTCTACCCAGTTTCTGTGCTCTGTATTTCTGCAAGCATTCAAAATATAGTCAGAGAAAATTACTTCTATTTTCTTTGGGGTGGGCTTGTGGGGTAAACAAAGAGAAACGTATACTACGAGTATTCTTATACAGCATATTTATGGATTAATCTAAGATTATGGATTAATAAAGGTCTTTAGTGACATCAAATATAAATGTTCCAAAAGTTTCTTATAAACGTAAAAATGAACGAAAGTATTCGGTTTATTGTATGCATATTTTTAACCCTTTTTTTGGAAAATTTAGTCTAGAAATTAAACATACCTCATGGCCATGCAACTTTCACTAATAAGGGGTAAGGTGGTCTCACATCGCTTATTTTCATCTATCGTCGATGATAATCACGAACATCCCTGCCCTCGGCCGAATTGGAATTCAAGTTCTGTTGGTTGGATGGATTCAAAGTTTTCGAAGAAATTAGCAAGGATCTAACACTAGAAATTAAATTTCAATAAAAGAGTGGAATTTCTCTCTCTTTATGATCGGAAATATATAATAAATCAAAAAGTCATCAACATTGATTGTTTTGGAATTAATCACTTTTTCATCTCTCAGCATTAAAAGGGCCGAATAGGCTTCAAATTCTTGTCATACGGAAGAAATAATATTGAGATTACATATTTCTAGTTTCATTAAGCAGTGAATATATTATCCCACATTTGTTTTATTTCGAGATAAGAGTAATAGGAAAATTAGAGATTTCACCCTTAAAATTACTTTCCTTAGATGTATTGCATACTGTCGATGTATCGTGCCACGATGTGAGGAAAATAAATTTGAAATCAGCGATTAGTGGAGGAAGGGTGTTCAGAAATACCAACTTCTATCTTCAGATTATATATGGAAAATATATCAGGCTGTTAGAGGACAACGAAATCAAGAGAATAGTTTCGCGGACACGCTCTTGAAGTATTTGGAAGAAAATCATGGACAGGATATGAGCATTGATGTGAATTTTTCAGATAGTGCCACGATCATGGTAATCGATAAGAAATTCCGATTTCGATAAGAAATTTGGTATGCGAAATTTCTTTATCATAATTATCAATCGGGGTGGGGGAGACTGATAACTGCCGTTTGTAATATAATTAAATAGGTATTTGGAATGCCTTGAGAATTCTATACACCCAATCACATTAGAAAACTACCGTTTTCTAATGTGAATGAAAACGTTTACTGAGCAGAAAAAATGACAAATATCCTAGCGGATAAACCCAGCTTTTCCACATTTACATTTAAATGTTTAGATTTACGTATTTTTAGACTGCGTAATTCACACAATATCAGTAATTTATACTGTCGTATACCTTTTTCCACATCGGATTCTTCTGCCGGGGTTCAATCATGAGGTTTTTTCCCAAAATCGGAGAAGTTTACTCTTATTTATTTCTATTCAATTGAATGGATGAGGGTAGAACCATCGTCCCCACTAAAAGGCTGATTTTCTTCATTATCTAGGTTAAAGGACCTCGGTAAGTAATGCGCTATTACGTTCCTATTCCTTGGGATGTATTGGATATCAATGTTACACTCGTGTAATTGTAGGTTCCACCAAGTTATCTGATGATTCTTATCCATCTTAGAGGAGAGGAAAGAGAGTACATAGTGTTCCAATCTCAGGATAACGTGCTATCCCAATAGTAGATATCTATGTTTTCTAAAAGAGAACATTATCGATAGAGCCATATTTAATAATCGATTATAAAGCACAGTGACAATTTACTTCCTTTCCTGGGCCCATTTTTGCAGCTCCCACAGGTGCGGACCCACGCTTTATACCTTGGAAAACAGGGAAACCAGAGTGTCTTGAAACTATTTGATTCCAAAGTCTCTTGCAGAACCAGAGACGAATGCAGGAAACTCTTGGTCTTCCAACCAGCTTATTCCGAAGTCGGATCAACAGCTGAAATTCCTACCAGTTACCAAGATTTCTTAGCTCTTCGACGACATTAAAGAAAGACGAAACATCATTGTTGTCATCCCCGAAAATTATGTTATGAGAGTTAATAGTTCTGAAGAATTCCCTCTCACCCATCGCGGTATTACTAGTATGGCAGGAATTCATACTGTCCATATTCATGATTTACAATAGAATTAATAATATCCAAATATTTCACACTTCGACCGCCTTGATCGTTGTTCAAGACCGACTCAATCCACACTTGTGTAATTTATTTATTGTGGATAATATTCTGATGGCTGCGCTATTTTTATGTTTCTTTTTTTTATGTTTTATTGTTGTTGTTGCCTTTTGCCTGTGCTATACGATGATTAATTGTTATATCTCGTGTACTTAGTTAAATTAATATCCTTCCTTACATTAATTGTTTAACCCCGTTGTTCTTCCAATCATTTAAAACAGTTACGTTTCCCATAAAAGGTGAGGCTGCTGGTGAATATGCCTGTGAAATAGTTCAATTCACAAGTGCAGATACCCATCTCTTACGCTAAAAGAAATCAGGAAAATTTACTTTATTTATGACTGCGCCACCTGAATTGTTTACGTGAAGCATCGGAGATGTGGCCTAGCACCTGTGGATTGCTGCTAAATTCTAATTTCGGGTTTAATTGACAGTCGTGACTATTCCCCAATTTCTTAGCATACAGGCTCGAAGTTTTTTGCGACGAAGTGCATTGTACAAAGATCTGGCGATAGTCTCTATTAAGCAAACAAAACACATATAGTGTAGAATTAAAGTAATTCTACACTATTCTACACTTTTCATACAACTTCACGTAAACAACTCAGGTTGGTGCAGTCATAAATGAAATAAAGTTTCCTGATTTATTTTATCATATACAACTTCTTTCTTAATGTTATCTCGAATCTCAATTATTGTCTAACATTATCAAACTTGACTGTTACAGTGAAAGGAGATTCTCACATTCTAAAATTCTGGCCGACACTATTTCTACCTTATTTATGCTAACATTTCGATTTGAAACCTTGCTTTCTGCGATAATGCTATTAGCCTACTAACACTATGTCCAATGCACTCACAATTTTCTTTGCACACTTTACAATTAATGCAAAATATATTTACTCACAAGCCCTTTGTAACACATACCATGCTATCAGCACACGAGATCCTTGGCTGTTACTGCCAATTCCTCCAGTGGGTTCTGTATACTGGATTTTCTCATTCGGTGCTCGGCAGCCATCCTCCCGTAATTCACTTGATCGGCACATCTTCGCCGATGGAACTAGGTCGAATGAAGGCGTCCTGCGTTTGTGCACGAGACAAGTTCTCTTACATGCGTTACGTTATGCGTTATGCATAACGCATAACATTACTGGCTGAATGGGTGAAGCAAAGATGCTTTTCGTTTTCCCCTTTGTCACTAAAGGAAGTATTTTGAACAGATTTTTTAATTAGCGTTAGGCTCGCCCCGTGATGGTTGTGAGTTTAGCTGGACCTAGTATGGACTTGGGCCTTTAGCGTTTGTATCTTTCCTCTTCATTATATTCTGAAGCTTCCTTGATCAACGGGTTTGGGTGTTTACTTGTCTTGGTGAAGAACTTCTCAGCTAGATCTAAAAGTAAGGAACTGATTTAAGTGATGTTCATTTCTCTATGGTTTGTGAGTTTCTGATGTACCAATGGGCATCTAGGATCATCCTTAGGCATTTGTTCTGTATTCTCTGTGGTTTTTGGATGTTGGTATTCGTGGTATGTTTCCATGCTGGAGATGCATATGTGATAACCGGGCATATTTCCTCTTATATATCAGTAGCTTGGTTTTTGTATCCAGTTTGCTTTTCCTGTTGATCATAGGGTAGATCTGGGCGATTACGTTCGATGTCTTTGAAGCAGTGTATTTTATGTGATTGCTGAACTGGAGTTTTTTTATAGAGTATTACTCCAAGATATTTGATGTCATTCTGCAATGGCACCTTGACACCTAAGAGGTGAACGTCATTCATGTTGTGGACGCTCTTTCTGGAAAACCGTAGGTGAACTTTTTCTCGAGGTTTACTTGGATCCTCAAGTCTGCTACCATTTTCCATTATGTGAATGGTATTTTGTAGTTTTCTAATTGAAACATTTGGGATCATAGATGTTCCTAGTATTGCAGGGTCATCTGCATATAATGCTGTGATTATTGTTCTTGGATCCTGAAGGATGGCTGCTATGAAGATTGAGAACAGGAGTGGCGCCAGAAGGGAGCCCTGAGGAACGCCTGCCAATACCTTTCGTCTGTATGATATTGTTTCATTGATTTCGATTCGCATATTTTTGTCTTTAAGGTATGTTTCATTCTTCAGGCCTCCTCTCTATATACACGGTTTTCGGCAGTTCCGTGTTTCAGTGTCAGGTACTCCCGAACATCCAGCGATCACTCTGACGTCAGCGGCCTTGACCCTTAGTGTAGTCGGGATAACTTCCTTGTTCGAATGATCTTCAGCACTAGTGTTCACTTTCAAATGCCAGACATAATCCACCGTAATCCTTTTTCCTTCAGCTAGAAGTATTTCAGTACTAGACTATTTTTACAATATGAATCATGGATTTAGATAAAGTGCGCAGTCTTGAAGATTTATTCTATTTTAATCGGTTTATCGACAATTCAGTATTACTCCTTTTTGCCATTAAATCCCTTCATGTTTCGATAAAGGGATTTATTCTTTGTTGCGTCTAGTTGGAGCCATGATTTAGAAAGCAGAACAGCTGATTGGTTTCTCATGAGGTGAGATATTCCTGGCGTTCATGCAGTATAAAAATAACCCATTTGGCTTTTTCTAAGAGATATGAGTGTTATCTTAAGATAGTCAGTCAGTAACAGGTTCCCCGTGGTCTGAAAAAGCTTGAAATTGGTTCCGACCCATATCTCATCGAACTATGTGCAGGGTTTGAAGACGATCGGTATTGGCAATCGCACGCCTCTGTGGAAATACTGTATTAAACCAAAGTTTCTACTAATCTCTGATTTTGAGACAACTTACTGCTGTGAATCTCTCTTCTCTGCAATGAAATTTGTCAAGTCAAAACAGCTTACCATTCTCAGTATAGCCACATCAAGGAGCTTTTTAGAACAGTTTGTGATCCTACAAGCGATATTTTAAACTATTAACTGCACAAATGAAAAATCGATCAAAGTCTTCAACGAGTATAGGTTAAGCATATTCTTCTTCTGTTTCAAAATACAATTTGAAAATTATATTTATCCCCAGCCCTTGAAATATGCGGGTCTTACTACCTAAGAACTTGCCCAAATCTGGGGTAAAGGAATGCTTGTGTATTCTTTAGAACACAAAAGCATCACGGATAACCAAGCTCATATGAATGCGTGTGTATCCTTGTTAGGATTCACAAGCGTTGTGGCAATTAGGTTAATCAAATTCTGAAAAACGAAGGAATGTCGAATAATTCAATATTAGTAGCAATACTTATCCAACTTGGGACTTCAGTTAATGTTCAGCCATTATGTGAGTCCTCTTGTAATACCGGTATATCCTTTCTTGTTTTACATCCGCTGAAGTTCACTAGAAAATAAACGATCAAATACTGCTAACACATTAGGCCAATAAGTTGTTCATTTTACACAAAATTGCAAGTTTTTCATCCTTTCCCGTTTCAATTCAGTTAATCACCTTTTATGCAATATTTTGAAGTACCAAAAAATCAGGTTAAGATACTTCATTTACTCATTATAATCCAGATCGGAATCCAGATCATTCTAATCTTTTGTCCGGAATGACCGGGATACAGCTAGTAACTTTGCAGAATAAACAAAACATGTTATTTAGTTGGATGTATTGAGCATGTCTGTAGCGAAATAATATTCAAAATTCATGCCTTTGTAACATGAATGTCTTTGAAATGGTGAGCAGACTGGAGGATCCAAGTAAACCCCGAGAAAAAGTTCAATTAATATAAATTCTGAAATAACCACCGATCATATAGGTGGTATATCAGAATTTAAGATCAATGTATCACCTGGTGGGACAAGAATATTATTTGCATAGCATAAACATCAAGTGAATAAGACATTGCTTAATTAACCAGTGAGCGTCGTTTTAGCAATCGAAGACGATTGCTAAAGTACTCGTAACTTAAAGTTCACATGATCCATCAACTTGGCCTATTCTTTTATGATCTCAGTGTAGTTTCTATTTTTTATATGAGACTTAGTGTATTGATAAAATGTAGCAAGGTTCAAAATGTACGTGAGATACAGTTTCCGAAACGGAGATTATTTTTCATTGCACGAGACTGTTCCGCTTGCTCAGGCGTAACCATTACTTTGTTTATTGCAATATTTTTTTTAATAATAGTAATAATGTATTTTATTGATGGCTAAAATATTTATACATACAATAAACATCTTGTGTGACATTGCAGCTTATAATTTTACAGAGAACAGCACTAAATACCGGGGAAAGAGTGATTATACATAAAAATTTCTGCATTTGCTTATACGGATTACTTGTAGATGAGTGAGGCAAGTTAATCCCACCTGCTTCGAAGTTTGTGTTAGCTTTTATAAAGATAAAGGGGGATTTAGCCTTCATTATTTGCGTTGTTGCTACTGTTTATGTATGGGATGTAGGCATTGGATGCTAGTGATTTGTGATGTGTATATTAGTGTTAATGGTTTCTTAACTTTGTTGGTATATTTTCCAGAGTTCGTATTTTAATGTTCTGTAGTTATCTACGTGTTTTAACTTAATTGGTAGGTTGTTTAGTTGCGTTGGTATCTGAAGTGGTCTCACAAAATAACGGTATGAGTTGTTGAAGGTTTTTGGGATGTAGAGAGTTGTTGTAGGTCGTGTTATTCGATATGTGTCTCTGTTTTTTCGATAGGTGATGTTGAAATAATTCCTTGTTAATGTCATGTAGTGTTTCAGGTTTTTAATGCTCAGAATTCTGTGTATCGCCATGTGCTTGTCGGATATTAGTTATTGCCTGTAAGGTGTCCAGATCACTGTTGACACGATTTTCCTCTGTAGTGTTTCTAATTTTGTTAGGTGGCTGTTTGATGTATTTGCATAGACTGCTATTCCATATCTGATTAGGGATTCGCAGATACCGTGATAAAGGATTTTTTTTTTTATGTTGGGTGGAATAATGTCTTTAACTTGGAAGATTTTTGCTGCGATGATCCGGGGTTTGGTGTGTAGGTATTCTATATGTTTTGTCCATTTAAGGTAGGAATCTATAGAGCGACTGAGATATTTTGTGTGTGTGTTACACGTTTGATTTCGAAACATTAGCAGGTATTTTTGTTGTGAATGCAGCGGTATGTGTGACAATGTATCGAAAGTGATGCAGGGCGTATGGTTCTTGGGTTGTGTATTATGAACATCTTTGTTTTGGTGCTGATGATTAGAATTGCGTGTAAGGTGTCCAGTTTTGGTGGAAGTGTGTTTTGATTTCGTTTAGGTATTGTTATGCTTTGCTGAGAGCTGTGTTAATGTCTGTGTGGATTGCTAGTAGTGCAGTGTCATCTGCGTATTGAAATATTTGACTTCTTATGAATATGATATGAATATCGTTAATGCATATGTTGAATGGAGTGGATGATAATATGGCACCTTGAGGTACACTATGTTTTACTTTTATACTCCGATTGTGACATGTACCTATTTTTGTAACTTGTGTTCCGTTTGAGAGGCAGTTCTTGAACCATGTATGCAGTGTTCCTCTTGTATTTATTGAGTATAGTTTGGTAGTAGTATGTCATGTTCAAATGTCTCAAATGCTTTGGTTAGATCCAGCAGTATAAGGACGGCGTACTTATTTTTGTGGAGAGCTTTATTTATTGTGTCAGCGATGTCTTCTAATAAAGTAATGGTGCTTTTTGTTTTCTGAAAGCCGTATTGGTTTTGTGAGATGATGTTGTATTTCTGTAAATAGTTCTGTAGTCTGGTGTGTTTTATTTTTTCTAGAATTTTTGCGATGACTGGTAGTGTAGCTATTGGACTGTAGTTCTGAGTATCGTTTCTTTTGCCGTGTTTGTATATTGGCGTAATTACTGCAGTTTTTAGTTGTTGTGGGATAATGCCTGTGTCGAATATTATGTTCACGAGTTTTGGATTGTATTGGATTTATTTGTTCAAAGTGTGTTATAAGGTCTGTGGGTCTTATTTTGTCTATTCCTGGAGTGGTCTTTGGTTTTAGTTTTAGGTGTGCTTCTTTCAATTTCTGTTTCATTATGGGTGGAAAATACTTCGTTTGTTGTTGAATTTGTGTTGGTAGTTTTTTGTTGATCGTTGGTAGTTTGTCTTTTTTGAGTTGTGTGATGATTTAAGTTGAATTTTTGTTTGTGAATGCATGGTTGAATGAGTCTGCTAGTTCCTCTTGGTTTGTGTCCAGAACGAAGCTTTTTGCAATATAATCTTGTGCTGAAGTTTTTTCGGGTTTTAATTCGTTGAGTATAGCCCATGTTTGCTTAATGTTGTCGTTATATTCCATGAATTTTTGGAAGTAGTAGTGTCGTTTTGCCCTACGAATTTTTGTTGTTAGTTTATTTCATGTGTTTTTGTATAAGTTTTGTAAATGTGTATTACTGGGTGACTTTTTAAGTTTTTTCCATAGATTTTCTTTTTCAGTAATATTATTCAGTATTTAGTAGTTTCACTAATAATAATAATAATAATAATAATAATAATAATAATAATAATAATAATAATAATAATAATAACAATATTGTTTAAGCACTCGTCTAAAACTATTCGAGAGAGGAATCTCATTAATAATTTCAGTTTCGATTAGCTAATGGAGCAGACAAGGGGACGAAATCCTATGGCAGAATTATTAATTATTACTTTTCCAGAAAACAAATGTTAAGAACTGTAAATAAATCAATAAAAAGCAAAATAAGAAATGGAAATCAAAAACGGCTTAAAATGATGATTTGCGATTAAATTTGAAAAATTTCATTTAGCAATTTTTTTTTGTGTAATTGTGTTCCAAGTATAATTTGATTTTTATATCTTACATGAGAACCTTTTTAATCGGAAAAGAATGGATGTATTTGAAATTATGTAGTTACAGTACTGAAGATCGCGACTGCTTGTGCAATTTCTTAGGGAGACGTGGGGCTTGCATTCTGTGAAACCATCCTTCCACGAAAAATATTTCAAACTAGTGTCAGAGCATCTGTTGCTCAATTATTATATTGGTTTACTAAGTTTACTCTTTCGTAAATGAAAGAATTAAAGTGTGACGTCATTGGTAAACGCGATGACAATTGCAATACAATTCGAATGGTAAATATCATCGAACAGTAATAAATTCATTATTACATTAACTGCATTATGACGTCACAACAAATACCTCTCCTGAAATGACTATATATATGGAGGTTGGTTCTGTGTTTCCCTTGGCGAAGAATGCTGTGAAGAGATGCTGTCCTGATATGGAACAAATTCTCTCTTGGTATTCTTGTTTGGAGTGGAAAGAATGCGAACGCAGATGACTCTTTAAAAGGGTCATTCAGGGAGTTTTTTTGTTGATAGTCAAATTGGTGTTTCTAGCACCTACTTGCAGACGACTCTCCATGAGCGTTTTTCATTCCGTTTTGGTGACATTGAAGTCGATGTTAAATCTGACAACTTCAATATCTCCAAAACTGTATGAAAAACGCTTATGGAGAGTCGTCTGCAAGTAGGTGCTAAAACACCTATTTGACTATCAACAGACTACTCTTTATGAGGGACTCTAATACAGTTTTGCTGGAACTGAAGTAGATGTTATTTCTGACTTGCTTTCTTTGAGACATCAAACTTTTTATTTCTACCCAAATTAAGCCTATTAGAAGTTTGCAAACGAAATGTTTGATGTTTCAATGAAAGATGGGATTGTTATTTCGTGGCTCCGAGATTACTTTCTCGTTATTGCAACACGGTTATGGTTCCAGGGGCAGTTGGTCACCCGGTGACCAACCGGGCCTCGTTGTTGCAGTAGAAGTTGGAGTGGCAGGACGGTTGGCAGTTGGTTTGCTCAATTGGAGAAGGGAGAGTTAGGTTTTCGAGGTCTAATAAAAAGGCCTAGCTGAAGACTCTGTAGTGCCGGGCTATCTTTGCTCTTCATCTAGGACTTCTTCCAGTCTGTTTCAAACGAGTCGACGTTTTGATGCAGGATGGTAACCTCGTCAGCTTGTAAAATTAATATTTATTAATAATTTGGGCAAACGGAACAACACCAGCTGTTCGTTCTGAGGTGTGGTGCGGCAGTGGTCTCTACCCAGTTTCTGTGTTCTGTATTTCTGCAAGCATTCAAAATATAGTCAGAGAAAATGACTTCTATTTTCTTTGGGGTGGGCTTGTGGGGTAAACAACGAGAAAAGTACACTAGGAATATTCTTATACAGCATATTTATGGATTAATCTAAGATTATGGATTAATAAAGGTCTTTAATGACATCAAATATAAATGTTCCAAAAGTTTCTTATAAACCTAAAAATGAACGAAAGTATTTGGTTTATTTTATGCATATTTTTTTAACTTTTTTTGGATAATTTTGTCTAGAAATTAAACATTCATCATGGCCATATAACTTCATTTCTCTAATAAGGAGTGAGATGGACTCTCATCGCATATTTTCATCTATCATCGATGATCATCACGAACATCCCTGCCCTCGGCTCGGCAGAATTAGAATTCAAGTTCTGTTGTTTGGTTAGATTCAAAGTTTTCGAAGAAATTTGCAAGGATCTAACACTTGAAATTACATTTCCATCAAGGAGGGGAATTTCCCTCTGTTTATAATATGCGGAAATATGTAATAAATCAAAGGAAATCATCAACTTTGAATGTTTATGACTCTCGGTACTTGGTATTGCACACGAGTATTGCTAATTGTGATGTGTTCTTTCTCTTATACGGAAGAAATAACATTGAGTTTATTTGATATATTC
Organism: Typopeltis vanoorti; assembly: GCF_054136105.1. Taxonomy (NCBI): domain Eukaryota; kingdom Metazoa; phylum Arthropoda; class Arachnida; order Uropygi; family Thelyphonidae; genus Typopeltis; species Typopeltis vanoorti. The sequence continues at coordinate 92,405,873 of NC_143566.1, forward strand.
ACTGCTTGATTTTCATTAAGCAGTGAATATATTATCGCCCATTTGTTTTATTTCAAGATAAGAGTAATATAAAAATTAGAGATTTCACCCTTAAAATTATTTCCTTAGATGTATTGTATACTGTCGATGTATCGTGCTACGATGTGAGGAAAATAGTTTTGAAATCAGCGATTAGTGGAGGAAGGGTGTTCAGAAATACCAACTCACATCTTCAGAGTACAAATGGAAAATATATCATCCTGTTGGAGGAAAACGAAATCAAGAGAATAGTTTCGCGAATACGCTCTTGAAATATTTGGAAGAAACTTTGGACAGGATATGTGCATTGATATGAATTTTACAGGTAGTGCCCCGATCATTGAATTCAATACAAAATTCCGATTACGTTAAGAAATTTCGTATGCAAAATTTCTTTATCATTATCATCAATCGGGGTTGGGGCCACTGATAACTGCCGTTTATCAGTGGCCCATTCACATTAGAAAACTATCGTTTTCTCATGTGAATGAAAACTTTTACTGAGCGGAAAAACTGACATATATCCTAGCGGATATACGTAGCTTTTCCACATTTATATTTAAATGTTTACATTTTCGTATTTTTAGACTGCATAATTCACAAAATATCAGTAATTTATTCTGTCCTATACCTCTTTCCACATCGGATTCTTCTGCCGGGCTTAAATAATGAGGTTTTTTTTCCAAATCGGGAAGCTTACTTTTATTTCTATTTCTTCAATTGGATGGATGAGGGTAAAAACGTCATTCCCTCTAACAGGCTGATTTTCTTTATTATATCTGTGTTAAAGGAACTCGGTAAGTAATGCGCTACAACGTTCCTATTCCCTGGGATGTATTGGATATTAATGCTACACTCGTGTAATTGTAGGTTCCACCTAATTATCTGATGATTCTTATCCATCTTAGAGGAGAGGAAAGAGAGTACATAGTGGTCCAATCTCAGGATAACTTGCTATCCCAATAGTAGATATCTATGTTTTCTAAAAGAGAACATTATCTCTAGAGCCATATTTAATAATTGATTATAAAGCACTGTGACAATTTACTTCCTTTCTTGAGACCATTTTTGGAGCTCCCACAGGTGCGAACCCGCGCTTTATACGTTGGAAAATTGGGAAACCAGAGTGTCTTCCAGAACCAGAGACGAATGCAGGAAACTCTTGGCCTTCCAACCAGCTTATTCCGAAGTAGGATCAACAGCTGAAATTCCTACCAGTTACCAAGATTTCTTAGCTCTTCGACGACATTAAAGAAAGACAAAACATCATTGTTGTCATCCCCGAAAATTCTCTTATGAGAGTTAATAGTTCTGAAGAACTCCCTCTCACCCATCGCGGTATTACTATTATGGTAGGAATTCATACTATCCATATTCATTTGTGTAATTCTCCCATTAGTTTATGTTATTAAGCTCTTTTGATTACAATCATTCACACGACCAAACACAATCTATTAGCAATGACAGATAATATAAAAAATTGCTGGAAGTGTCATTAAGGCAGAAACAGCCTTTTGATATTATATTATCAGCCTGCAATCTTTCATCCAATAAAATTGACTGACACTGCTTGGTAAGAAGTCAACGGACACCTCGATGAGCATTTGAAACTTATTACTTTCAAATTGTTATCAATCCTTTGTGGATGATTGATAATAATGGAAAGAACCAACTCTCAAATTCTAAGCAACCTTGAGGTGTAAAAACGTCATTTTTATACCTCAAAATTCACACTCGTATTTAATTCAAGCAACCTTGAATGGAAATAGATCGATGAACACCCAAGGCTAAAATAAAATCTTAGTGAAGGTGTGCTAGAATGTAATCGTAAAGAAAGTTTTATTTTCAATTAACAGTGATTTAATAAAATTCTGGTTACAATAGATAGGATGTATGCATTAATTTTACTACTGTAAAAATTTCCTAGACGGGCACAAAGATAAATGAGCTTTGCCCTAATGTCAAGGCATTGCGGCAAAGCTCAAAACTGAAGTGGTACATAATATCAAGGTCACATCCAAATGCATGCAAAAAACATGTCCATGAATCGTCTGTGTGAATATTACATTTTGAAGGAAACGGACAGAGTAAACAAAACTTATAGGACAACTTCGTTCATTCATTTGCTCAGGCAAGAACTGCCTATTAATTTTGATAACATTATTGATTCTTTCTATCTTGGGCGAACAATATTTGATATTTGCATGTTGATTGTGTTACCAAATCTCTTAGTTCGTCCAGGAAAAGAGAATCAATGTCCCATTTCAGTTGGTGGTTGTATTTAATTAACCAAGAAGTCTGCTTTTTAAATTTTTCAGGTGATTCATTACATCTACAAGGTGGTATTGTCATGGTACATCTTACAATAATTGCATTTGAAATACAGATTTCTTTAGGAAATAAAGTCGAGTTTTCACCGTAAAGAAATTGTGCATTTATAATGCTGGATATTTCTGAAATTTCGTATTTTTTCATGTTTTATGGTTTTCTATATTTTTCATCTTTATTATGTCCTGTATTTTTCCAACACAAATAAATAGTCATTCATTTATTATTATTTCAATTGAATTTTAGGTCTGGTTGCATAATTTTCATGTTAATTCCTCTGTTAAAACTTCAAAGATTATACTTTAGACTACCCTATTTATCTTATGCATTAGTAAGTGTTGACTAAAGGAAATGAGTCAAACACAGGATTGGACACTGTGTCCAATTTCATACTGTTGGTAGTCACTGTTATTCTGTTATGTTAATTTCACATTATAGTGTGAATAGATGGCACTATGATTTCGTAATTTACAATCTTACAATAATGTTTCCAAGTCAGTCCTACTGGGTCCAGGTGAAATGGGTGGGAGAAGGGACTTAGCAGAGCTTCAAAAAAGAGTTGTTGTAGGATGCCATGTTGCAAGTTTATCTGTTTGGCAAATTGTTAACAAATTGAGCCATCCCAGGTAAACAATCAGTAATACCATGCTGAGATGGAAGTGCAGTAAACCGACTGCAAGGTAATCAGTGGACCACCTACTACACTCACCGAACGTAGCTGTAGAGTGGCGCTTATTTTTCGTCGGCCGATATGTTGAATGCAGCATTCCAGGCATCGACTGGAACACGAATCCACACTAAACATTCAGAACCAAGACTCACAACATGGGTTTCCATGGTAGGACTGCAATATGCATACCCCCACACGACTCGAACCAACATGCAGCGTCGTCTTCAATGATGCAAAGATGTGTCTCGTGGGATGTGGAAGCTTGGAAAACTGTTATGGAAACAGAAAACTGAAATTCCCAGGTTGCGGTGTAATGGTATGATCCTGTTTTTCATGATTTGGATCGGACGTGTGTTTGTGGTTCCGCGAACATTGAACACCAAGAGGTATCTGAACATTCTGAAAAATGCAATGCTTCCTACTTTGTAGCGTTTCTACCGCAATGTCCATTGTCGTGTTCAGCAAGACAAGGCACTATGTCATAAGGCTGCTGCAGTAACTCCATGGTTTGTGAACACGAATGTCTTCACAATTGCTGGCCTCCAACGAGCCCTGATCTCGACCCTAATGGATATCTGCGGGATGAAGTGGAGCACCGGGTAAGGTCAAGGGACGTCTGTCCTACAACAATCCAGGACCTCATTTCTACAAGTGTATATCACTATTATATGCTTGTGGAAAGTATGCTTTGAAGATCTGCTGAGGTCATCGCAGCGAAAGGAGGTCCCACATCTTATTAAAGTAGCATCGTAGCTGCTTGTTCCTCACACTATGGTGTTCATTGCCTTCTTTCCAAGCAGTGTGCAATAAATATATATTGCAGCGTTTTATTTCATTACAACCATAAAGCGAAAAACATATACACACGAAATATTACACGTGCAATCACTTATTTAGAACTCGTAGAAAAAAAAAAGCACTTTGGCGGGGGGGGTGTCAAACTATCTTCACCACATGATCTTACAAGACAATCCCATATCAGAAACATCGTTATTAATTCTCTCGGATTTTTTCTCATTAGGAAATTGAAATGAATATGATTTTGTATTCATTTTCTTAAGTAAACGTTCCACAGCATTTTAACACCGATTTTCAGTCATTTGGAACTCAGAGTTGGATTCACTTCAGTTAGGTTCCCTTGTTCGTTTTTTTTTAATTTATTTAATTTTATTTATTTGTTCAGCGATCTATTTCCATGTTAACTTTTATCCCGTGTTCTTTAATGCCAGAGAATGAACCGAAAGTTTGCTTTTAAGGATTTGGACCTCAGAGTTTAATTATTACTTCAAAAGTTAAAACAAATAATCAAAAATTACTATTAATGTTCCCACCCTTCCACCACGAATCACTTTATATTCTTATGATTTCCATCTTGTTCTCTCATCTCACCAATCTCCCTCTCCTCTCCTCAAATATAGATGATTCACAGTTTGTTGCCACTGTTCTCCGCCTTCTTGCGAACAAGTCTGAAATCAAACAATACACATATTCCGGATACTACGTGTACTCTCTGGTTTTGTTGGAAAAATAAATGACATAATAAGGATGAAAAATATAGAAAACCATAAAACATGAAAAAATACGAAATTTCAGAAATGGCCAGCATTATAAATGCACAATTTCTTTATGGTGAAGACTCGACTTTATTTCCTAAAGAAATCTGTATTTCAAATGCGATTATTGTAAGATGTACCATGACAATACCACCTTGTAGATGTAATGAATCACCTGAAAAATTTAAAAAGCAGACTTCTTGGTTAATTAAATACAACCACCAACTGAAATGGGACATTGATTCTCTTTTCCTGGACGAACTAAGAGATTTGGTAACACAATCAACATGCAAATATCAAATATTGTTCGCCCAAGATAGAAAGAATCGATAATGTTATCAAAATTATTAGGCAGTTCTTGCCTGAGCAAATGAATGAACGAAGTTGTCCTATAAGTTTTGTTTACTCTGTCCGTTTCCTTCAAAATGTAATATTCACACAGACGATTCATGGACATGTTTTTTGCATGCATTTGGATGTGACCTTGATATTATGTACCACTTCAGTTTTGAGCTTTGCCGCAATGCCTTGACATTACGGCAAAGCTCATTTATCTTTGTGCCCGTTAGGAAATTTTTACTGTAGTAAAATTAATGCATACATCCTATCTATTGTAACCAGAATTTTATAAAATCACTGTTAATTGAAAATAAAACTTTCTTTCGATTACCATTCTAGCACACCTTCACTAAGATTTTATTTTAGCCTAGACGGGCACAAAGATTATTGGAAACAAAGATTTTTGCGTAATTGTGCAGGCAAAAATATTTATGCGATCTATTCACAAAAAAATATTATGTGAATAGATCGCACTATGATTAACATAGACCGTTAACATATCGATTATAACAGCTTTCATTGTTTTCTCCCCTTCGCATTGTTTTCAATGTTTGTACAAGAAAATTTATCGGAGATTATTTTTTGTTTCGGCTACGCATCGGATTTCGTTTGTTTCAATTCATTCTGCACCGACAATCTGGCATTGTTTATTTCAAGGTTAATACTATCAATAACGCGCATCTCACAACAGAGAATCATCAACCTACTGTACATCCATTAGAAGGAGCATGTTTCTCTTTGGGGATTTACCGCTGGCGAAACTAAGAATGCAGGGCCAACTTATATTATATATGTTAACGGTCTATGTTCCTGCAGGACTGTATACTGTTTTAAATAAAACGTTTCTAGGAGGAGAACCCTTCCTCCTGCTCCACCCCCTCCTCCTTCCTCCTTGAATCATTTAACTCACCTTCAGATAAAATGTCTGTTTAATACTTCATACTCTAAACTGAATTGGATATTCAAATTCGATTTCATGTTCTTGAATTCCTTCCACCAGATTGTTTTTTTGGAATGTTTCGAAATACGCGTAATGAGATCATTCAGCGTTTATCGAGTTTAGGAACTTTTTCTCAGGTTCGGTAGGTTGTTAGTGCATTCAGCTTAGGGAAGCAATATTAATCTACCTTTCATGCATTTTATGCTTTCGCCCAATCGAAACGTTAGTTCCTTTTGGCAAATGATCTTGGTATCAATATCGTACTGATTTGCATCTGTAACAATGGTGGTGGAGGAACCAATGTAAAATGAAAACGCTGCTTAGCGTGGATGAATTTCTGAAAAACAAAAGAGCTGTCATGGAAATTAACAACAAAGACAATCTTTGCATGGTCTGCACACTTGTTTTGGGTGTGTTTCTTCACACTGATGATGTTGCAACACACAGACAAGTGCGGTTTGATTGTAAAAAGATACAAACAACGAGGGCTTTAACTTTCCACAAAATTGCAGGGGTCCGCACACTTCTTGCGGTATTCCAGAAGCAGGACTCTTTCAAAAACATTTTACTCTGGAATACCAAATCGTAATTTTTTCAGAAGTTGGAAATTTTTCTGTGCTATTTCGGGGAAAAATGCATATAAACAGATTTGTCTTTTATTTTGCAAAGATCATTATGTTTTCGTGTGTGATGTGCCAGCTCTGTTTAGGGATTATTAGACATGTTGTTTGAAAACATTCAATCAATCTAACAAATTGCAAATGCATACATGTAAAAATGTGTGAATTTCTGCCCCACAAACGTCAATCATAATGTGCAGAACTTTCTTTCCTGTGCAATAGATTTTTATTCGGCAATGAATAGCTCAATTTGTATATACAAAATAATATTTGTTCACAAATCCATCTTTGCAGGAAGAGTATGGCTACTTTCTCTATAGATAATTAACATGCGTGCCCAGAATGTTAAAGGGACAAGATTGTAGGATCGGTCTGGCCCTCAATTCATCATACGAAAATGTTCGCATGATTGCACTCAATTTTGCTGGTTTTGATGGGTATTTTATTTTGTAATATCTTTTTGCAAAAAACTTCCAACCCCATATTGTCTTTGACAGATCAAAGATACTTGCTATCTATTATGACCCTTTAAACATCATATTTCTTGATAGTTTTTCTTACATTAGTGTCCCTCTAAGAAAACTACCAGACATGTTCGTAGTTATAGATAAATTATTATACCATTTTATGGTATAATAATTTATCCTAGGAATATAAAGTGATTTGTGCCAGTCTAGGAAATTTTTACTGTAGTAAAATTAATGCATACATCCTATTTATTGTAACCAGAATTTTATAAAATCACTGTTAATTGAAAATAAATCTTTCTTTCGATTACCATTCTAGCACACCTTCACTAAGATTTTATTTTAGCCTTGGGTGTTCAGCGATCTATTTCCATGTTAACTTTTATCCTGTGTTCTTTAATGCTAGACAATGGACCAAAGGTTTGCTTTTAAGGATTTGAACCTCATAGTTTATTACTTACTTCAAAATTTAAAATAAATAATCAAATATTACTGTTAATGTTCCCACCCTTCCACCACAAATCACTTTATATTCTTATGATTTCCATCTTGTTCTCTCATCTCACCAATCTCCCTCTCCTCTCCTCAAATATAGATTAGTTGCAGTTTGTTGCCACCGTTTTCCACCTTCCTGCGAACAAGTCTGAAATCAAACAACACACATATTCCGAATACTACGTGTACTCTCTGGTTCAGCACAGGACATCTGAATATGCTTACTTCTGTGACAGTCCAAGGAACCTAATTTTGTTCGCTACTGTTCCCCCAAACTGCACATTAGTTCGTGAAACATCCACAATGGTCCCAATGATAAAGAGATTTGTTTTTATAGGAAACGAGCGCAGCAATTTATTGGGATGTCATCAAGACGTCACAATAAATTATTTTATGGTATACTAATTTATCAATTTAATCATTAAATTATGACAACGTTGAACTGCATATTACAATACAATTCAACAGTGCCTAAAACTCGAGCGAAAAACCTTGGAGATACCAAGGACAATCACTTGAGATTCGCCAAACGTTTCAATGGTGTTTGTCCAGAGAAGGGTGACGTAGCATAGTAGACCAACGTTATTGTATATTAATGGAATTCACACTCGTATTTAATTCAAGGTTGCTTGAATTAAATACGAATTTTGAGGTATAAAAATGACGTTTTTACACCTCAAGGTTGCTTAGAATTTGAGAGTTGGTTCTTTCCATTATTATCAATCCTCCACAAAGGATTGATAACAATTTGAAAGTAATAAGTTTCAAATGCTCATCGAGGTATCCGTTGACTTCTTTCTAAGCAGTGTCAGTCGATTCTATTGCATGAAAGATCGCAGGCGGATAATACGAATATCAAAAGGCTGTTTCTGTCTTAATGACACTTCCAGCAATTTTTTATATTATCTGTCATTGCTAATAGATTGTGTTTGGTCGTGTGAATGATTGTAATCATAAGAGCTTAATAACATAAACTAATGGGAGAATTACACAAATGAATATGGACAGTATGAATTCCTGCCATAATAGTAATACCGCGATGGGTGAGAGGGAGTTCTTCAGAACTATTAACTCTCATAACAGAATTTTCGGGGATGACAACAATGATGTTTTGTCTTTCTTTAATGTCGTCGAAGAGCTAGGAAATCTTGGTAACTCGTAGGAATTTCAGCTGTTGATCCTACGTCGGAATAAGCTGGTTGGGACGCCGAGAGTTTCCTGCATTCGTCTCTGGTTCTGCAAGAAACTCTGGTTTCCCAATTTTCCAACGTATAAAGCGTGGGTCCGAACCTGTGGGAGCTCCAAAAATGGTCTCAAGAAAGGAAGTAAATTGTCACAGTGCTTTATAATCAATTATTAAACATGGCTCTAGCGATAATGTTCTCTTTTAGAAAACATAGATATCTACTATTGGGATAGCAAGTTATCCTGAGATTGGACCACTATGTACTCTCTTTCCTCTCCTCTAAGATGGATAAGAATCATCAGATAATTAGGAGGAACCTAAATTACTCCAGTGTAAAATTGATATCCAATACATCCCAGGATATAGGAACGTAGTAACGCATTACTTACCGAGGTCCTTTAACACAGATAATAAAGAAAATCAGCCTGTTAGAGGGGATGACGTTTTTACCCTCATCCATCCAATATAAGAAATAGAAATAAATAAAAGTAAGCTTCCCCGATATTGGAAAAAATCCTCATTATTTAAACCCGGCAGAAGAATCCGATGTGGAAAGAGGTATACGATAGAATAAATTACTGATATTGTGTGAATTATGCAGTCTAAAAATAAGAAAATGTAAACATTCAAATGTAAATGTGGAAAAGCTACGTATATCCGCTAGGATATATGTCAGTTTTTCAGCTCAGTAAAAGTTTTCATTCACATTAGAAAACGATAGTTTTCTAATGTGAATGGGGCACTGATAAACGGCAGTTATCAGTGGCCCCAACCCCGATTGATGATAATGATAAAGAAATTTTGCATACGAAATGTCTTAACGAAATCGGAATTTTCTATCGAATTCCATAATCGGGGCCCTACCTGTAAATTTCATATCAATGCACATATCCTGTCCAAATTTTCTTCCAAATACTTCAAGAGCGTGTCCGCGAAACTATTCTCTTGATTTCGTTTTCCTCTAACAGGCTGATATATTTTCCATAATACTCTGAAGATAAGCGTCGATATTTCTGAACCCCCTTCCTCCACTAATCGCTGATTTCAAAATTATTTTCCTCACATCGTGGCAAGATACATCGAGAATATACATACATCTAAGGAAAGTAATTTTAATGGTGAAATCTCTAATTTTTATATTACTGTTATCTTGAAATAAAACAAATGGGCGATAATATATTCACTGCTTAATGAAAATCAAAATATCTGATTTCAATATCAAATAAACTCAATATTATTTCTTCCGTATAACAGAAAGAACACATCACAATTAGCAATACTCGTGTGCAATACCAAGTACCGAGAGTCATAAACATTCAAAGTTGAGGACTTTCTTTGATTTATTACATATTTCCGCATATTATGAACAGAAGGAAATTCCACTCCTTGATGAAAATTTAATTTCAAGTGTTAGATTCCTGCAGATTTCTTCGAAAACTTTGAATCCAACCAAACAACAGAACTTCAATTCTAATTCTGCCGAGGGCAGGGATGTTCGTGATTATCATCGATGATAAATGAAAATAAGCGATGTGAGTCCATCTCACTCCTTATTAGAGAAATAAAGTTACATGGCCATGATGTTTGTTTAATTTCTAGAAAAAATTATCCAAAAAAAAAAAAGTTAAAAAAATATGCATAAAATAAACCAAATAAATTCGTTCATTTTTAGGTTTATAAGAAACTTTTGGAACATTTATATTTGATGTCATTAAAGACCTTTATTAATCCATAATCTTAGATTACTCAATAAATATGCTGTATAAGAATACTTGTAGTATACTTTTCTCTTTGTTTACCCCACAAGCCCACCCCAAAGAAAATAGAAGTCATTTTCTCTGACTAGATCTTGAATGCTTGCAGAAATACAGAACACAGAAACTGGGTAGAGACCACTGCCGCGCCACACCTCAGAACGAACAGCTGGTGTTGTTCCGTTTGCCTAAATTAATAATAAATAATATTAATTTTACGAGCTGACGAGGTTACCATCCTGCATCAAAACGTCGACTCGTTTGAAACAGACTGGAAGAAGTCCTAGATGAAGTGCAAAGATAGCCCGGCACTACAGGGTCTTCAGCTAGGCCTTTTTATTAAACCTCGAAAACCTAACTCTCCCTTCTCCAATTGAGCAAACCAACTGCCAACCGTCCTGCCACTCCAACTTCTACTGCAACAACGAGGACCGGTTGGTCACCGGGTGACCAACTGCCCCTGGAACCATAACCGTGTTGCAATAACGAGAAAGTAATCTCGGAGCCACGAAATAACAATCCCATCTTTCATTGAAACATCTAACATTTCGTTTGCAAACTTCTAATAGGCTTAATTTGGGTAGAAATAAAAAGTTTGATGTCTCAAAGAAAGCAAGTCAGAAATAACATCTACTTCAGTTCCAGCAAAACTGTATTAGAGTCCCTCATAAAGAGTAGTCTGTTGATAGTCAAATAGGTGTTTCAGCACCTACTTGCAGACGACTCTCCATTAGCGTTTTTCACACAGTTTTGGAGACATTGAAGTTGTCAGATTTAACATCGACTTCAATGTCACCAAAACTGAATGAAAAACGCTTATGGAGAGTCGTCTGCAAGTAGGTGCTAGAAACACTAATTTGACTATCAACAAAAAACTCCATGAATGACCCTTTTAAAGAGTCATCTGCGTTCGCATTCTTTCCACTCCAAACAAGAATACCAAGAGAGAATTTGTTCCATATCAGGACAGCATCTCTTCACAGCATTCTTCGCCAAGGGAAACATAGAACGAACCTCCATATATATAGTCATTTCAGGAGATGTATTTGTTGTGACGTCATAATGCAGTTAATGTAATAATGAATTTATTACTGTTCGATGATATTTACCATTCGAATTGCATTGCAATTGTCATAGCGTTTAGCAATGACGTCACGCTTTAATTCTTTCAATTACGAAAGAGTAAACTTTGAGCAACGGATGCTCTGAATCTAGTTTGAAATAATCGTCGTGGAAGGATGGTTTCACAGAATGCAAGCCCCACGTCTCCCTAAGAAAATGCACAAGCAGTCGCGATCTTCAGTACTGTAACTACATATTTTCAAATACATCCATTCTTTTCCTATTAAAAAGGTTCTCATGTAAGATATAAAAATCAAATTATACTTAGAAAACAATTACACAAAAAAAATTGCTAAATAAAATTTTTCAAATTTGATCGCAAATCATCATTTTAAGCCGAGTTTGATTTCCATTTCTGATTTTGCTTTTTATTGATTTATTTACAGTTCTTAACATTTTTTTCTGGAAATTTAATAACTAATAATTCTGCGATGGGATTTCGTCCCCCTGTCTGCTGCAATTGCTAAACGAAACTGAAATTATTAATGAGATTCCTCTCTGGAATAGCTTTAGACGTGTGTTTAAACATTATTATTATTATTATTATTATTATTATTATTATTATTATTATTATTATTATTATTATTATTATTATTATTATTATTATTATTATTATTACTAATACTACTACTGAAACTACTAAATACTAAATACTATTACTGAAAAAGAAAATCTATGGAAAAAACTTAAAAAGTCACCCAGGAACACACATTTACAAAACTTATACAAAAACACAAGAAATAAACTAACAACAAAACTTCGTAGGGCAAAAAAGACTCTACTACTTCCATTAATTGATAGAATATAATGACAACATTAAGCAAACATGGGCTACACTCAACCCGAAAAAAGGAAACTTCAGCACAAGGTTTTATTGCAGAAAGCTTCGTTCTGGACACAAACCAAGAGGAAGAACTGGCAGAATCAATGCATTATATTCAGATGACGCTGTAATACTGCGAATATCTATGAGCCCAAATGATTCAATTAGAAACTACAAAGTACCATTCACATAATAGACAATGGCTAGCAGACTGAAGGATCCAAGTAAACCTCGAAAAAGGTTTAGCCGTACGGTTTTCAAGAAAGAAAGTCCACAACGTGGATGACATTCACCTCCTAGATGTGAAGATCCCATGCCAGAACGACATCAAATATCTTCAAGCAATACTCGACAAAAAAACTCCAGTTCAACAATCACATAAAACACACTACCTCAAAGTCATCGAAAGTAATCGCTCAGCTCTACCCTATGATGAACAGGAAAAGCAAAACTGGATACAAAAACCAAGCTACTGATATACAAGAGGAAATACGCGCGGTTTCACATATGCATCTCCCACATGTGTCAGCAAACTACTGCTCAATGAAATCGGAATGTTGCGTATTCTGCACGTGAGACCCTCAAACAATTCAACTGAATTTAAGCAAATCTGAAAATGAATAAAATATAATTAAAATGAAGTTACGAATATCATTTTTATCCTAGTTTCTTCATTATCTGACTATTTCTTTTCAGAGTTTTTGAGTTTTCTTTGTAACATTCTTGCTGTTTGGCTTCGTTAGTTTCTTTAGCTCGGTTTCTTCATTTTGAGCAGCGGGAAAAGCTAATGCAATTCCGATCTTGCCTATAAATAACTTGAAATAAAAGCACTGATGTTGAATCAATACTTAAATTTACTTAACGTTGTAACTTACGTCACACCGTAGCAAACGTGTCATTCGAATACGCATGGAGCAGTGGGAGATTGTCAACGACCTGCAACACAATGGTAATAGCGCAAGTTGACTTTTTGTCCTGTTTATAAGTTTATGATGTAAACTCAGAAAGTGTTGAAGAGGGAAGGACAGATGCTAAGAGCAGCTTCATACACGAACACAAATGCTCAATAAAATTAGTAAAAAAAAATTATTTAAATTTGTTACAAATGTTGCAACTGTTTGGAGTGGATTAATTTTCGAACATCAATATTTCCAGAGATTTCGTGACAAGTCCCATTACGTCTTCGAAAAATGAACATTATTCAAAGAAATGTTTAACACGGTGGAACATCTCAATATTGTTATTGCTTACCCAATAATCAACATCCAAATTATTAAGACGCAGGTCTCTTGCCCTCATTACATATGGAATGTTGTCAGTAAAATGATCCAGGTGAAATCAAAATTGAATCACCTATTTATCCTAAATAGCCATTTATTAAATTCCATTCATCCAAAACAGAATTATTACTAAACAGAATTTTCAAAAGTTTAGAAGCAGTGTGCCCTCCTGAGAGAAAATTGAGAGATAGGAATAATTTGTGTACTGATGGGTTTATGAGGAGTGCAGATGATTCAACAGAAGATGAAGAAGTTTAGTCAGTTGTCACAAATACAGAATCTGTCAGGGAACCTACAACCGGCGATAAGCTTTATTTATTTATTTACTTTTTGAGGCATGGAACAAAGAAAATATTGCAGCTATGAACAAAATGTTTTAAAATATCGTTCAAATGCCTTCTCTATTTGGGAAACTAATAATGATAATAATATTATTATAAGGATAATTAACAGCATTCAGATAGTGCTATTCTTATTATTTTGGTATTATGTTGCATTACTGGAATAATAGAAACTTGCGATAATTTTCATTTCAGAAAAATTGTGAAGGAACTTCCATAATACACTTCTCTCATGATACACTCCCATCCACAAGGAGCATCTTGTCCTGTAATGAGTCACGTGTTTGTAGCTGAAATAAATTGGGAGAATATGATGTTCCCATATCTGCGCAACTGTCTCTCGGTAGAATGGATGTGAGAACGGAACCTACTGAGTGTTAAAGAGGCTTTGTGGTAGGATGCCATGTTGCAGGTCTATCGGTTCAGCAAATTGTCGGTCAATTGGGCCATCCCAGGTCAACAATCAGTGATACCATACTGAGTGGAAACACAGGAAGTCGAAATAACAGTTTCCCGGTCATTCCTGACAAAAGATTGGAAAGATCTGCATTCCGATCTGGATTATAGGGAGTAAGTGAGGCCTTTTAACCTGATTTTTTTTTTGTATTTCAAAATATTGCATAAAAAGTGATTAACTGAATACAAACGGGAAAGGATGAAATACTTGCAATTTTGTGTATGATGAAAAACTTATTAGCCTAATGTGTTAGCGGTATTCGATCGTTTATTTTCTATCGAACTCCAGCTGATGTAATACAAGAAAGGATGTACCGGTATTACAAGAGGACTCACATTATGGCTCAGCATTAACTGAAGTCCAAAGTTGGGTAACTATTGCTACTAATATTATATTATTCAACATTCATTCGTTTTTCAGAATTTGATTAACCGAATTGACACGAGCGCTTGTGTATCCTAACAAGGATACACAAGTATTCATATGAGCTTGTATATCTGTAATGCTTTTGTGTTCTAACAAGGATACACAAGCATTGATATGAACGTTGGTGTTCGTAATGCTTTTGTGTTCTAACAAGGATACACAAGCATTCGTATACACCAGGCTTGGGCAAGTTCTTAGGTAAAAAGAACCGCATATAATACATTTTTTAATGTTCAAGAGCTAGGGAAAATATTATTTTCAAATTGTATTTAAAAACCAAAGAAGAATATGCTTAATCTGTACTCGTTGAAGGCTTTGATCGAATTTTCATTTGTGCAGTTAATATTTTAAAATATCGCTGGTAGGATCACAAACTGTTCTAAGAAGCTCGTTGATGTGGCTATTACTGAGGACAGTTAGCTATTTTGACTTGACAAATTTCATTGCAGAGAAGAGAGTTTAACAGCTGTATGTTGTCTCAAAATCAGAGAGTAGTAGAAAATTTGGTTTAAGACAGTATTTCCATAGAGGCGTGCGATTTCCAATACCTATCCTCTTCAATCCCTGCACATAGTTCGGTGAGATATGGGTCGGAACCAATTTCAAGCTTTTTCCGACGACTGGGAACCTGTTACTGATTGACTATCTTAAGATCACAGTCATGTCTCTTAGAAAAGCCAAATGGGTTATTTTATACTGAATAAACACCAGGAATATCTCTCCTCAAGAGAAGCCGATCAACTGTTCTCCATTCTAAATCGTGGCTCCAACCACACGAAACAAATAGTAAATCCCTTTATCAAAAGATCCTAGGTGTTTTCCCCATTGTGATCAACACTGTTGACCAATTAGCGACCAGTCAACATTCTTAATAAGTTGTATAGAACACGTGGTGATGCACATTGTCAAGTATTCTGCATGTACGCTGCCAAGACATCGGCATTACAACACGTTACATTACTGATTGTAAACCTGCACAGGTATCTGGCAAAAAGTAGTAATATTGAAATGTTCATAAAAATATTAAAACAGAATAAATATTCAAGACCGTGCACCTTATGCATATCCATGAGTAATATTGTAAAAAGAGCCTAGTGCTAAAATATTTGTTTCTCAAGTAAAAAGGATTACCGTGGATTATGTCCGGGATTTGAAAGCGAACAATAGCTCTGAAGATCATTCGAAGAAGGAAGTTTTCCCGACTACATTCAAGGTCAAGAGCGCTGACGTCAGAGTGATTGCAGGATGTTCGGGGGAATCTGACCCTGAACACGGAACTGCAGAAAAACCGTATATATATATATATATATATATATATATATATATATATATATATATATACAGAGAGAGAGAGAGAAGGCCTTAAGAAGAAAACGTACCTGAAAGACAAAAATATGCAAAACATAATCAATGAAACCATATCATCCAGGCGACAGGTATCGGCAGGAGTTCCTCAGGGCTTCCTTTTGGCACCTCTCCTGTTCTCATCTTCACAGTAGACATACCTCGGGAACCAAGAACTACAATCACGGCATTATATTCAGATGACGCTGTAATACTGCGAATATCTCTGAGCCCAAATGATTCAATTAGAAACTACAAAGTACTTCACATAACAGAAAATAGCTAGCAGACTGAAGGATCCAAATAAACCCCGAAAAAAGTTTAGCCGTACGGTTTTCCAGAAAGAAAGTCCACAACGTGGATGACATTCACCTCCTAGATGTGAAGATCCCATGCCAGAACGACATCAAATATCTTCAAGCAATACTCGACAAAAAAACTCCAGTTCAACAATCACATAAAACACACTGCCTCGAAGACATCGAAAGTAATCGCTCAGCTCTACCCTATGATGAACAGGAAAAGCAAAACTGGATACAAAAACCAAGCTACTGATATACAAGAGGAAATACGCGCGGTTTCACATATGCATCTCCCACATGTGTCAGCAAACTACTGCTCAATGAAATCGGAATGTTGCATATTCTGCACGTGAGACCCTCAAACAATTCAACTGAATTTAAGCAAATCTGAAAATGAATAAAATATAATTAAAATGAAGTTACGAATATCATTTTTATCCTAGTTTCTTCATTATCTGACTATTTCTTTTCAGAGTTTTTGAGTTTTCTTTGTAACATTCTTGCTGTTTGGCTTCGTTAGTTTCTTTAGCTCGGTTTCTTCATTTTGAGCAGCGGGAAAAGCTAATGCAATTCCGATCTTGCCTATAAATAACTTGAAATAAAAGCACTGATGTTTAATCAATACTTAAATTTACTTAACGTTGTAACTTACGTCACACCGTAGCAAACGTGTCATTCGAATACGCATGGAGCAGTGGGAGATTGTCAACGACCTGCAACACAATGGTAATAGCGCAAGTTGACTTTTTGTCCTGTTTATAAGTTTATGATGTAAACTCAGAAAGTGTTGAAGAGGGAAGGACAGATGCTAAGAGCAGCTTCATACACGAACACAAATGCTCAATAAAATTAGTAAAAAAAAATTATTTAAATTTGTTACAAATGTTGCAACTGTTTGGAGTGGATTAATTTTCGAACATCAATATTTCCAGAGATTTCGTGACAAGTCCCATTACGTCTTCGAAAAATGAACATTATTCAAAGAAATGTTTAACACGGTGGAACATATCAATATTGTTATTGCTTACCCAATAATCAACATCCAAATTATTAAGACGCAGGTCTCTTGCCCTCATTACATATGGAATGTTGTCAGTAAAATGATCCAGGTGAAATCAAAATTGAATCACCTGTTTATCCTAAATACCAATTTATTAAATTCCATCCATCCAAAAAATAATTATTACTAAACAGAATTTTCAAATGTTTAGACCCAATGGGCCTCTCCAAATTGACCTTCTGAGAGAAAATGTAGAGATTGGAATAATTTGTGTACTGATGGGTTTATGATGAGGGCAGATGCTTCAACACGAGGGGAAGAAGTTTAGTCAGTTGTCACAAATACAGAATCTGTCAGGGAACCTACAACAGGCGATAAGCTTTATTTATTTATTTACTTTATGAGGCATGAAACAAAGAAAATATTGCAGCTATGAACAAAATGTTTTAAAAGATCGTTCAAATGCCTTCTCTATTTGGGAAACTAATAATGATAATAATATTATTATAAGGATAATTAACAGCATTCAGATAGTGCTATTCTTATTATTTTGGTATTATATTGCATTACTAGAATAATAGAAACTTGCGATAATTTTTATTTCAGAAAAATTGTGAAGGAACTTCCATAATACACTTCTCTCGTGATACACTCCCATCCACAAGGAGCATCTTGTCCAGTAATGAGTCACCTGTTTGTAGCTGGAATAAATTGGGAGAATATGATGTTCCCATATCTGCGCAACTGTCACTGGGTAGAATGGATGTGAGAATGCAACCTACGGAGTGTTAAAGAGGCTTTGTGATAGGATGCCATGTTGCAGGTCTATCGGTTCAGCAAATTGTCGACCAATTGGGCCATCCCAGGTCAACAATCAGTGATACCATACTGAGTGGAAACACATGGAATCATCTGCATGAGCAGTTCGCAGTGGATGACTTACCACACTTACCAAACGTGACCGTAGTGTGCGCTACGAATGATAATATGTAAAACCACCATTCGTCGGCGACACGCAATATGCAATCCCTGCATTACCCTAATCAACATGCGGCATTGTCTTCAGTGGTGCAAAGAGCTTGTAAGGTGGGATATGGAAGCTTGGAAAGCTGTGTTACGGAGAGAAGAATCACGCTACACCGACAGAGCAATTGGACGTATGTTGGTGTGAGGGATTTCGGTGCACGTATCTTACTAGAGTGCTTAATCCAAACTGTGTAATTCAGAGTTGGGGATTTCATGGTATGTCCAGTTATTCCTGGTTTGGATTAGGATCTCTGTTGTGGTGCCGCGAACATTGAACTCCGAGAGGAATCTTAACAATGATATACCGGTACTTCCTACTGTGAGGAATTTCTACGGATCTGACTATTGATTTGTTCAAGAAAACAATGCATCGTGTCCACAGGCTGCTACAGTAACTGCGTGGTTAGTGGACAAGGAAGTCTCCACATTTGCGGGCCTCCACGGAGCCCTGACATCGAGACCCTAATTGATATCTGTGGGATGAATTACAGCATCGGGAAAGGTCAAGGAAGGTCTGTTCTGCAACAATCCAGGACCTCATTCCTACAAGAGTACCTTACTACCTTATGCTTGTGGAAAGCATGCCTTGTAGATCATCGCAACCATAGAACGACCTGCATCTTATTAAATTGGGCGCCGTAGCTGTTTGATCCACATGGTGTTCGTTGACTTCTTTTCAAGCAGTGTATAAGAAATATATATTGCATGGTTTTATTTCATAATATACGACCATAAAGCAGAAATCTCAGAGAACTAATTATACATTCTATGAAAAGAGGCCTTTTCATAGAATGCCATGTTGCAGCCTATCCTTTCAGGAAATTCTTAATAAATTGGGCAATCTCAGATCAGCAGTAAGTGAAAGCATACTGAGATGAAAAGCTACGTGTGTATAATTACGTAATTATAAACACGTAGCTTTTCATCTCAGTATGCTTTCACTTACTGCTGATCTGAGATTGCCCAATTTATTAAGAATTTCCTGAAAGGATAGGCTGCAACATGGCATTCTATGAAAAGGCCTCTTTCTATCGCATCCATTTCCTTAGATCACAGTTGCAATTACTTGGAAATATAGTATTCCTCCGGATTATACTTTCTGCAAATACCTCACTCGTGGGATGCTCGATGCGCCTTGCCGATGGGGATGTCAGTTTACTTCTATCCGAGGATGTACTTATTCAACAATACTCACCAGAGGGAACTATAAAATGTTCCCTCCAGTGGCTATTGTCATAGATTCTACCCACTAAGAGAGAAACAGGTTTTAAACGACCCTGATAATGATAGATTACTGAGGGGTGAACAGTATAATTTCCTGATACGGTTTTCAGTTATTATACACATACAATTGAGTGCAAACCACTTCACTCTTGTAACGTAATTCTATATTGCTTTCATAACAAATATAAAAGGTAGCCACACTATCTATTTTAACCAAAATTTTATAAAACCACTGTTAATTCAAAACACATTCAACTTTCTTTACCATTCTAGAACAGCTTTATTAAGATTCTATTTCAGTAATGAGTGTGCAGCGATCTATTTCCATGTTAACGTTTATCCCGTGTTCTTTAATGCCAGAGAATGGACCGAAAGTTTGCTTTTAAGGATTTGGACTTCATTATATCCAAATTACTTACTTCGGAAGTAAGTAATTATTACTTACTTCCAAAGTTAAAAGAAATATTTCTGTTAAATGGTCCCACCATCCCACCACGAGTCACTTCATATTCTGATTTCCATCTTGTTCTCTCATCTCACCAATCTCCCTCTCCTCTCCTCAAATATAGATGATTCACAGTTTGTTGCCTTCGTTGTCCGCCATCCTGCGAACAAGTCTGAAATCAAACAATACACATATTCCGTACGCTACGTGTATTCTCCAGTTTCAGCACAGGAGAATCTGAATATTCTTACGTCTGTGACAGTCCATGGAACCTAATTTTTTTCGCTCTATTCCCCAGAACTGCACATTCGTTCGTGATGCCTCTACAATAGAAATGATAAGGAGGTTTCTTTTATAGGAAGCGAGCGCAGCAATTAATTGTGATGTCATTAAGAAGTCACAATAAGTTATTTTATGGCATAATAATTTATCAATTTAATTGTTAGATTATGACGACATTGAACTTCATATGATGATGAGGGGCAAAATCTCAGGCGAAACTCCTTAGAGATTCCAAGGACAACCACCTTGAGTTTTCCAAACATTTCAATGGTGTTTGTCCACAGATGGAAGATATTGCATGTTAGACCAACCTTAATGTGTGTAGTAACGGAATTCACAATCGCATTTAATAAATGCGATTAATCCAGGTTGCTTGGAATTTGAGATTTGATGGTGCGTTTCATTAATCAAGATTAATGATAATTTGAAGGTAATAAAGCTCGAGTCCAGAACGCATGAGTACTGTTTCGGCACGACGCACTGTGCTTATTGGAATGTCCGTTGACCTCTTTTCTAGAAATGGAATTCTACTCTATTGCAAGAAAGATTGCAGGCTTAAAGGTAATACGAATATTAAAAGCCTGTTTCTGTCTTGATGATATTTCACGTAATTGTTTCCATTATCCTTCACTGCTGATAGATTGTGTTTGATCGTATGAATGATTGTAATCATAATGGCTTAATAAAATGTAGAATAATAAAATTACAGAAATCTTGGCTGTTTTTCAACCTTGTTTGTAGCAAATGGATCCAAGAATGTTGGAAATGGTCTCATTTCTTACTTAGAAGAACATTTGGCGGTGTAGGAAATGACTTACCAGAAACAAAATCTTTATCCAAGCATCTTCCAGCTGCAGTCCATAAGTACGATTGGATTCATCGGTACCCAATCCATGGAAAACGGGGAGCCGTGGAGGAGTATTCAATGAAAGTTTCCGCGATGTGCAGCATGTAAGGGAACTTGTCTCGTGCACCAAACGCAGAACGCCTTCATTCGCCCTAGTTCCATCGGCGAAGATGTGCCTCTACTCGCGCAAGTGAATTACGGGAGGATTGCTGCCGAGCACCGAATGCGAAAATCCAGTATACAGAACGCCTTGGAGGAATTGGCAGAAACAGCCAAGGATCTCGTGTGCTGATAGCGTGGTATGTTTTACTAAGGGCTTGTGAGTAAATATTTTTTGCATTAATTGTAAAGGGCGCAAAGAAAATTGTGAGTCCATTGCACACAGTGTTAGTAGGCTAATAGCATTATCGCAGAAAGCAAGGTTTGAAATCGAAATGTTAGCAGGTAGAAATAGTGTCGGCCAGAATTTTAGAATGTGAGAATCTCCTTTCACTGTAACAGTCAAGTTTCATAATGTTAGACAATAATTGAGATTCGAGATAACATTAAGAAAGAAGTTGTATACATTCCTTGTAAAATAAATCAGGAAAATTTATTTCATTTATGACTGCACCAACCTGAGTTGTTTACGTGAAGTTGTATGAAAAGTGTAGAATAGTGTAGAATTACTTTAAGTAGTTCTACACCACATGTGTTTTGTTTGCTTAATAGAGACTATCGCCAGATCTTTGTACAATGCACTGCGTCGCAAAAAACTCCGAGCCTGTGTGCTAAGAAATTGGGGAATTGTCATGACATTCAATTAAACCCGAAATTAGAATTTAGCAGCAACTGACAGGTGCTAGGCCACATCTCCGATGTTTAACGTAAACAACTCAGGTGGCGCAGTCCTAAGTAAAATAAATTTTCCTTATTTCTTTTAGCGTAAGAGATGGGTATCTGCACTTGTGAATTGACCTATTTCACAGGCATATTCACCAGCAGCGTCACCGTTTTGTGGGAAACTTAACGGATTTAAATGATAGGAAGAACAGGGTTAAACGATTAATGTAAGGAAGGATATTAATTTAACTAAGTACACGAGATATAATAATTAATCATCTTATAGCAAAGGCAAAATGCAACAACAACAATTAAAAATAAAAACGAGAAAAAGGATATATAACAAATGGCTGCGCCATTTCTTATATATCCTTTGGACATGGATTGAATCAGTCTTGAACAAAGATCAAGGCGGTGAAAGTGTGAAATATTTGGATATTATTAATTCTCTTGTCAATCATGCATATGGACAGTATGAACTCCTGCCATACTGGTAAAACCGCGATGGGTGAGAGGGAGTTCTACAGAACTATTAACTCTCATAAGAGAATTTTCGGGGATGACAACAATGATGTTTTGTCTTTCTTTAATGTCGTCGAAGAGCTAAGAAATCTTAGTAACTGGTAGGAATTTCAGCTGTTGATCCTACTTCGGAATAAGCTGGTTGGAAAGCCAAGAGTTTCCTGCATTCGTCTCTGGTTCTGCAAGACCCTTTGGAATCAAAGAATTTCAAGACACTCTGGTTTCCCAGTTTTCCAAGGTATAAAGGGTGGGTCCGCACCTGTGGAAGCTGCAAAAATGGGCTCGGGAAAGGAATTAACTTTACACAGTGCTTTATAAGCGATTATTAAATATGGCTCTAGCGATAATGTTCTCTTTTAGAAAACATAGATATCTACTATTAGGATAGCACGTTATCCTGAGATTGGACCACTGTGTACTCTCTTTCCTCTCCTCTGAGATGGATAATAATCATCAGATAATTAGGTGGAACCTAAATTACTCGAATGTAACATTGATATCCAATACATCCCCGGGAATAGGAACGTAGTAGCGCATTACTTACCGAGTTCCTTTAACACAGATAATGAAGAAAATCAGCCTGTTAGAGGGGATGACGGTTCTACAATCATCCATCCAATTGAAGAAATAGAAATAAATAAAACTAAGCTTCTCCGATTTGGGAAAAAAACCTCATTGTTTCAGCCCGGCAGAAGGATCCGATGTGGAAAGTGTATACGACCGAATAAATTACTGATATTGTGCGAATTATGCAGTCAAAAAATACGAAAATATAAACATTTAAATGTAAATGTGGAAAAGCTGAGTATATCCGCTAGGATATTTGTCATTTTTTCAGCTCAGTAAGTTTCATTCACATTAGAAAACGGTACTTTTCTAATGTGAAATTTCTTATCGAATACCATGATCGGGGCACTACCTGAAAAATTCATATTAATGCTCATATCCTGTCCACGATTTTCTTCCAAATACTTCAAGATCGTGTCCACGAAACTATTCTCTTGATTTCGTTTTCCTGTAACAGGCTGATATATTTTCCATTTATACTCTGAAGATGTGAGTTGGTATTTCTGAACACCCTTCCTCCACTAATCGCTGATTTCAAAATTATTTTCCTCACATCTTGGCACGATACATCGACGGTATACAATATATCTAAGTACAGTAGCTTTATTAGTGAACTAAAGTTACATGGCCATGAGGCATGTTAAATTTCTAGAATAAATTGTCCAAAAAAAAGTTAAAAAATATGCATAAAATAAACCAAATACTTTCGTTCATTTTTAGGTTTATAAGAAACTTTTCGAACACTTATATTTGATGTCATTAAAGACTTTTATTAATCCATAATCTTAGATTAATCCATAAATATGCTGTATAAGAATACTCGTAGTACACTCTTTGCTTACCCCACAAGCCCACCCCAAAGAAAATAGAAGTCATTTTCTCTGACTATATTTTGAATGCTTGCAGAAATACAGAACACAGAAACTGGGTAGAGACCACTGCCGCGCCACACCTCAGAACGAACAGCTGGTGTTGTTCCGTTTGCCTAAATTAATAATAAATAATATTAATTTTACGAGCTGACGAGGTTACCATCCTGCATCAAAACGTCGACTCGTTTGAAACAGACTGGAAGAAGTCCTAGATGAAGAGCAAAGATAGCCCGGCACTACAGGGTCTTCAGCTAGGCCTTTTTATTAGACCTCGAAAACTTAACTCTCCCTTCTCCAATTGAGCAAACCAACTGCCAACCGTCCTGCCACTCCAACTTCTACTGCAACAACGAGAACAGGTTGGTCACCGGGTGACCAACTGCCCCTGGAACCATAACCGTGTTGCAATAACGAGAAAGTAATCTCGAGAGCCACGAAATAACAATCTCATCTTTCATTGAAACATCTAACATTTCGTTTGCAAACTTCTAATAGGCTTAATTTGGGTAGAAATAAAACGTTTATGATGTCTCAAAGAAAGCAAGTCAGAAATAACATCTACTTCAGTTCCAGCAAAACTGTATTAGAGTCCCTCATAAAAGTAGCCTGTTGATAGTCAAATAGGTGTTTTAGCACCTACTTGCAGACGACTCTCCATAAGCGTTTTTCATACAGTTTTGGTGATATCGAAGTTGTCAGATTTAACATCGACTTCAATGTTACCAAAACTGTATGAAAAACGCTTATGAAGAGTCGTCTGCAAGTAGTTGCTAGAAACACCAATTTGACTATGAACAAAAAACTCCATGAATGATCCATGAAAGAGTCATCTGCGTTCGCATTCTTTCCACTCCAAACAAGAATACCAAGAGAGAATTTGTTCCATATCAGGACACCATCTCTTCACAGCATTCTTCGCCAAGGGTAACACAGAACTAACCTCCATATATATAGTCATTTCAGGAGATGTATTTGTTGTGACGTCATAATACAGTTAATGTAATAATGAATTTATTACTTTTCGATGACATGTACCCTTTGAATTGCACTGCAATTATCATGGCGTTTACCAATGACGTCACACTTTAATTCTTTCATTTACGAAAGAGTAAACTTAGTAAAGCAATATAATAATTGAGCAACGGATGCTCTGACTCTAGTTTGAAATATTCGTCGTGGAAGGATGGTTTCATAGACTGCAAGCCCCACGTCTCCCTAAGAAATTCTACAAGCAGTGGCGATCTTCATTACTGTAACTACATATTTTCAAATACTTCCATTCTTTTCCCATAAAAAAGATTCTGATGTAACATATAAAAATCAAATGTATATACTTGGAAAACAATTCAACAAAAAAAAAAAAAATGCTAAATAAAATTTTTCAAATTGGATCACAAATCATCATTTTAAGCCGTTTTTGATTTCCATTTTTTATTTCGCTTTTCCATGATTTATTTTCATTTCCTAACAATTATTTTTTTTTTGTGGAAAATAATAATTAATAATTCTGTCCTGGGATTTCGTCCCCCTGTCTGCTCCATTTGCTAATCGAAACTGAAATTATTAATGAGATTCCTCTCTGGAATAGCTTTAGACGAGTGCTTAAACAATATTATTATTATTATTATTATTATTATTATTATTATTATTATTATTATTATTACATCAATACAGTCGCATACACGAGAAGAGATAGTCGGAAATACAACAACCTCATCCTGTATTGGCCATATAAATATACGGGCCCCTCCAAACAGCCACACAGCAGCCGTCATAACATGCAAACTACAGACCATTATTTCACAGCATTGCAGTTACACACTGAACCAGAACCCATAAAAATCACTGAGACTACAAAACAGTATCATAGCATTGTAAACGAAGCAATAGCGAACGATGAAATCAGAAAAACAGACTGGATGCAGATAGCATCTTTAGACTCTACTGAAGCTATATAAAATAATCTTAAACTTGCCTTTAACAAAATATATAACAAAGCATTAACAAAAATAAAAATACGCCCCCAAACGAAACAAAATCCATGGATAACAGACAACATACTAACAGACATACAAAGAAAAGATGCCCTATGGAAACAACTTAAGAAGTCGCCGAACAATATCTCTTTAAAAGCTGAATACAAAACAAAACGGAATCTCCTAACAACCCAGATTAGAACGGCAATAAGAAACTATTACAGCAACAAATTAACAACAGCTCAGAATGACATAAAGGAAACCTGGCACCTGATTAATGAAATGCTGGACAATATACACAGAACTACTGCCTCAGAAACAATAAAACACAGCTTTACCTGCGATCCCAAATCCCTCAAACAGTTGGCAAACAACTTTAATCAGCACTTCGTGAACTCTGTCCAAAACCTACAAGAAACAACCTTTCCTCACACAAACGAACATTCTCCACTAGGTCCACGAGCAGCCCAGTCGATGTGGTTCCCCACAGTAACAAAACAAGAGCTATCACTGGCAATTCAACAAATTAATCCTAACAAAGGACCGGGGATAGACGGAATCAGACCAAAAGACATCAAGAAACACTCCAAAGACCTACTTCCAGTTATACAAAAACTGTTAAATAAAATCTTCGAAACGGGACACATACCGGAAACACTGAAGACTGCATTAATCACACCAATACACAAACAGGGTAAAAGAAACATAATAAGTAATTACAGACCTATCGCCACACTGTCTGTAATCAAACAAATCATGGAGCGCATTTTACATCAGAAACTTTCCACATACGTTGAAAATTTTCAAATCATACCAAAAACACAATATGGCTTTCAAAAAAAATAAACGAACAGCAACACTCCTGGAAGATTTCACAGATCTAATAAACGCTGCATTGGATAAAAACAGAATAACATTAGTGGTATTCATTGACCTAACAAAAGCATTTGACACACTAACACAAGCCCTCCAATTCCGATATGGGTAAGTTAACGAAACTTACCCATATCGGAATTGAAGGTCGTCTACTCCAGTGGTTTAAAGCATAGACGAAAAACAGAAACCACATCAGACGTATAGGATCAGCATACAGCAAAGAGATACATGTAACCTGTGGAGTACCGCAAGGAGCTGTCCTATCTCCCATTCTATTTAACATATACACACACGACATAAACCAACTCCCACTGTAAAGTAAAATCTTCCAGTATGCAGACGACACGGCCATAGTATCCATTCACAACAATGCCAAATATCGCTTACAAAAATATGCAACATGACATCAGTCAAATCACTAACTGGTTAACCGAAAACGGCATATATATAAACCCTGGAAAAACAAAACTAATGATATTCAAAAACCCCCAAACGATGCTCATAGAAACTAAATATCTCACTATCAAACATTCATCCTCCTATACACAAAATGCAGAACCTAAAATCACAACTATCACACAGGTGAAAACAACACGCTATCTTGGACTTCACTTCGATGCTGATCAAATTTGGAATAGCCATACAAACTACCTACATACCAAGCTTAGGATAATAGCAAGCAAACTATACAAATTAAAAGACATTGCCCCAACTCACATAAAAATACTAATCTATAAAGCATTATTTGAAAACATTTTAAGATATGCAATCACATCATACGCATTCTGCGCAGACTACAGACTTAACAGGCTACAATGGTTGCAAGATAAAATGATAAAACTGATATTCTGGGAACAACCCACTCTTATGCAGGAAGCATGGACAAAACACAAAATATTTAAGGTGAAACACTTACGCCACTACACAGTCATGTTAAAACACTACTACAACCTAACATATAGAGTAACCAGAACAACATATCAAATAACAAGACCACAGTCAACAAACTACATAACATAATTATAACAGTCACTACGGCAAAGCCACCCGAAACTTTTTTTTTTTAAATATTATAGCGAGAATGAAAATTAGAGCAATTCCTGTTTCTCTCTCCCACCACACACA
Source organism: Typopeltis vanoorti (assembly GCF_054136105.1). NCBI lineage: Eukaryota > Metazoa > Arthropoda > Arachnida > Uropygi > Thelyphonidae > Typopeltis > Typopeltis vanoorti. The sequence goes on from NC_143566.1 coordinate 92,433,922, forward strand.
CACATAAACCTATGACAATCCCCCCTCTCAAAAACTATCACTACAAGAACACAAAGAAACAAACACACCATGTCTAAATCCAATCCTATTTGCATAACAAAAAAAGAAAAGAAGAAAAAAAAAAAGTTAAACTGTAACACAACCACGAAACCACCACCCTCTGTCATCTATTATCTTCCTCAGATAAGCTCAGCTGAGCTTCGAGGAAGAAAATTACTAACTTGTATCTGTTATACACACTTGTAATGCGTTATAAAATATTATATATATATATATATATATATATAATTACTACAGCAACTGTGTATGCAATTCATCTGAGACATAAAAAAATAATAATATTAAGTAATTAAATAAAATAAATAAATTATTATTATTATTATTATTATTATTATTATTATTATTATTATAATTACGTATATTCTAATTTCAAAAATTCTGTATAATCCTTATTGTAAATATTGTTATTGTATAAAATTTATACTGAGACATAATAAAATGTTTTAAAAAAATTATTATTATTATTATTATTATTATTAGATACTATTACTGAAACTACTAAATACTAAATACTATTACTGAAAAAGAAAATCTATGGAAAAAACTTAATAAGTCACCCAGTAACACACATTTACAAACCTTATACAAAAACACAAGAAATAAACTAACAACAAAAATTCGTAGAGCAAAAAGACGCTACTACTTCCAAAAATTCATGGAATATAACGACAACATTAAGCAAACATGGGCTACACTCAACGAATTAGTAACCTGAAAGAAGAAAACTTCAGCATAGGATTTTATTGCAAAAAGCTTCGGTCAGGACACAAAAGAAGAGGAACTAGTAGACTCATTCAACCATGCTTTCACAAACAACATCACACAACTCAAAAAAGACAAACTACCAACGATCAACAAAAAACTACCGACATAAAGTCAACAACAAACGAAGTATTTTCCACCCATAACAAAACAGGAACTGAAAGAAGCACACGTAAAACTAAAACCAAAGACCACTCCAGGAATAGAAAAAATAACACTCACAGACCTTATAACACACGTTGAACAAATAAATCCCATACTTTTGAATCTCGTGAACATAATTTTCGACACAGGCATTATTCCACAACAACTAAAAACTGCAGTAATTACGCCAATATACAAACACGGCAAAAGAAACGATACTCAGAACTACAGACCAATAGCTGCACTACCAGTCATCTCAAAAATTCTAGAAAAAATAAAACACACCAGACTACAGATCTATTTACAGAAGTACAACATAATCTCACAAAACCAATACGGCTTTCAGAAAACAAAAAGCACCATTACTTTATTAGAAGACATCGCCGACACAATAAACAAAGCTCTCGACAAAAACAAGTACGCCGTCATTATACTGCTGGACCTAACCAAAGCATTTGATACTCTTGAACATGACATACTACTCACCAAACTATACTCAAACACTGCATACATGGTTCAAGAACTACCTCTCAAATAGAACAAAAATCACAAAAATAGGTACATGTCACAGTCGGAGTATACAAGTAAAACACAGTGTACCCCAAGGTGACATATTATCACCCACTGTATTCAACCTCGTACATTAACGATGTTCATAACATATCCATAAGAAGTCAAATATTTCAATACGCAGATGACACTGCACTACTAGCAATCCACACAGGGATTAACACATCTCTCTGCAAAGCACAACAAGACCGAAACGAATCACAACATACTTCCACCAAAACGCAATTCTAACCAACGGCACCAAAACACAGATGTTGATAATACACAACCCAAGAATCATACGCCCTGCATCAGTATCGATACATTGTCACACATACCGCTGCATTAACAACAAAAGTACCTGCCAATGTTCCGAAATCAGACCTGTAACACACGAAAAATACCTCGGTCTCTATATAGATTCCCACCTTAAATGGACAAAACATATAGAATACCTACACACCAAACTCCGGATCATCGCAGCAAAACTCTTCCAAGTTAAAGCCATTATTCTAACCAACAGAAAAAAAAAAAAAACTCCTATATCACGGTATCTGCGAATCTCTATTCAGATACAGAATAACAGTCTATGCAAATACATCAAACAGCCACCTAACAAAATTAGAAACACTACACAGGAAAATCGTGTCGACAGTGATCTGGACACCTTACACGCAACAACCAATATCCGACAAGCACGTGGCGATACACAGAATTCTGAGCATTAAAAACCTGAAACACTACATGACATTAACAAGGAATTACTTCAACATCATCTATCGAAACAACAGAGACACATATCGTATAACACGACCTACAACAACTCTCAATATCCCCACACCCTTCAACAACTCATACGGTTCTTTTGTGAGATCACATCAGATACCCATGGAACTCAATAACCTACCAAGAAAGTTAAAACACGTAGATAACTACAGAACATTAAAAAACGAACTCTGGAAAATATACCAACAAAGTTAAGAAACCATTACCACTAATATACACATCACAAATCACTAGCATCCAATGCCTAAATCCCATGCATAAACAACAGCAAGAACACAAATAGTGAAGGCTAAATCCCACTCTCTTCATAAAAGCTAACCCAAGTTTCGAAATAGATGAGATTAACTTGCCTCACTCATCTACAAGTAATCCTTATAAGCAAATGCAGAAATTTGTATGTATAATCACACTTTCTCAAACTTAAAAATAAAAATAAAAATAAAATAAAAAATAAAAAATTATACACAAAATTTTGTATAATCTTCATTGTTAATATTGGAAGAACATGTGTTGTAAATACATAATATAAAGGAAAAAAAGTATTATTAAAATTTTCATTGAAATCCAATGTAGGAATTGCAGCACTTAGTGCTGAACTCTGTAGAATTATAAGGTGCAATGTCACACAAGATGTTTATTGTATGTGTAAATATTTTAGCAATCAATAAAATACATTATATTTATCTGAAAAAATTATTGCAATAAACAAAGTAATGGTTACGACTGTGCATGCGGAACAGTCTCGTGCGATGGAAAATAATCTCCGTTTCGGAAACTGAATCTCACGTACGTTCTGAACTTTGCTAAATTTTATCAATACACTAAGTCTCATAGAAAAAATAAAACTTCACTGAGATCAATAAAGTTCAGGCCAAGTTGATGGATCATATGAGCTTTAAGTTACGTGTACTTTAGCAATCGAAGACGATTGTAAACACGACCCTCACTGATTAATTAAGCAATGTCTTATTGACTTGACATTTATGCTCTGCGAATAATATTCTTGTCTCATCAGGTGACGCACTGATCTTAAATTCTGAAATACCACCTATATGATCAGTGGTTTACTTTTCAATCTTATTCACCCCATGATTTTGGACCAGTTCATCGCCATGCTCACCATTTCAAAGACATTCATGTTACAAAGGCCTAAATTTTCAATATTATTTCGCTACAGACATGCTCAATACATCCAAATAAATAACATGTTTTAGTTATTCTGCCGAGTTACTGTTTCCCAGTCATTCTGGAAAAAGATTGGAATGATCTGGATTACAGGGAGTAAGTGAAGCATTTTAACCTGAGTTTTTTGTATTTCAAAATATTGCATAAAAAGTGATTAACTGAATAGAAACCGGAAAGGATGAACACTTGCAATTTTGTGTAAAATGAAAAGCTTATTGGCCTAATGTGTTAGCAGTATTTGATGGTTTATTTTCTAGTGAACTCCAGCAGATGTAATACAAGAAAGGATGTACCGGTATTGCAAGAGGACTCAGTTTATGATTCAACATTAACTGAAATTCAAAGTTGGGTAACGTTTGCTACTAATATTGTATTATTCAACATTCATTCGTTTTTCAGAATGTGATTAACCGAATTGACAAGAACGCTTGTGTATCCTAACAAGGATACATAAGCATTCATATGAGCTTGGGTGTCCGTAATGCTTTTGTGTTCTAACAAGGATACACAAGCATTCCTTTACTCCAGATTTGGGCAAGTTCTTAGGTAATAAGAACCGCATATAATACATTTTTTAATTTCAAGAGCTGGGGAAAATATTATTTTCAAATTGTATTTAAAAACCACAGAAGAATATGCTTAATCTATACTCGTTGAATCGATTTTTCATTTGTGCAGTTAATAGTTTAAAATATGGCTGATAGGATCAGCTCGTTGATGTGGCTGTTACTGAGGACAGTAAGCTGCTTTGACTTGACAAATTTCATTGCAGAGAAGAGAGATTCACAGCAGTAAGTTGTCTCAAAATCAGAGAGTAGTAGAAACTTTGGTTTAATACAGTATTTCCACAGAGGCGTGCGATTGCCAATACCGATCGTCTTCAATCCCTGCACATAGTTCAGTGAGATATGGGTCGGAACCAATTTCAAGCTTTTTCAGACGACGGGGATCCTGTTACTGACTGACTATCTTAAGATCACAGTCATGTCTCTTAGAAAATCCAAATGGGTTATTTTTATACTGAATAAACATCAGGAATATCTCTCCTCAAGAGAAGCCAATCAACTGTTCTCCGTTCTAAATCGTGGTTCCAACCAGACGAAATAAATAGTAAATCCCTTTATCGAAAGATCCTAGGTGTTTTCCCTATTGTGATCAACACTGCTGACCAATTAGTGACCAGTCAACATTCTTAATAAGTTGTCTAGAACACGTGGTGATGCACGTAACCGAGTATTTTGCATGTACGCTGCCAAGACATCGGCATTTCTATTCAGTTGCCGGTATATATATATGTATGCTAGGTGTCAGATGAATTACGGTACTGTAAAACACCACCAGGTTGCGTATTGGAATTTTGACATGTTTTGTATAAGAAGCAGTTGCTCATTAAACCAAAGAAAATCAATTGCTCACAATGGTGAAAACACCTAGGATCTTTCGATAAAGATATTGACTATTTGAATTACAATGAGAAGCAAAAGTAAATTCCAGTTGGTACATTGTACATTCGTACAGAGTTAAAAAAAAAAACACCGAAATTTGTGTAATTCTCCCATTAGTTTATATTATTAACTCTTTGTACGAATGTACAATGTACCAACTGGAATTTACTTTTGCTTCTCATTGTTTTAGTCTTCTGAGGTGTTCAGCCCAGAGAACTGAAATGAATGAGGGATTAAATGCGTTACCAATGGAACAATTTCCTGAGATCACGTAATTCGTCTTTGCACGTAAAGTCCTTATAGCTTCCCCTTGCCTTGAGTGTGAACCAAGGTCTTTTCATTTGAAGAGTTATTTGGGTTTTATCCTTCCAACTCCTCTTCTGAGGAACTGAAAAAAAATATCAGTGAAATCAAAATCACATCGCGAGAACGTTTGTACAACATTCAGTTGTACAAACGAATAGGGCCAATAGGAAAGTGATATTGACACTGTTCACGATTTATGACTGTCAGCAAAATGCTGCTCAATTAAATCTGAATATTACATGTTCTTCACATGAGACCCTTAACACGTTCATTGTCAACGCAATATCGTGCAATGCGAGTTCTCACCAAACGGCCGATCACGCGTTATCGGGTGGACGTCGTTGACTAACTAAAAATAAAATAAAATAAAAAGTTGGCCATCACACGAAATTCCAATTTTCAGCTTGGCAATGAACGATATCGCGCGATCACGCGATGCGAGCTCTCATCAAACGGCCGATCACGCGTTATCGCGTGGACGTCGCTGACTAAAAAAAAAGTAAAAAAAAAAATTTGCTCACCACACGAAATTCCAATTTTCAGCTTGGCAATGAAAGTGTTAACACTTTCAAAGTTGTTAACAGTTTTTGGAATGCCTATACAAAAGCACATTCGGCAATTAAACATTTGGTGTTTAATTGGCGAATTTAACACCACATTTTCTTTTGAATTTTTTCGCTAACTCTTTTTTCTGTACTTGTTACATGACATATTTCATCCACTGGTAGGAGGTGGAGATTCCAGTTGGAATAAGATTCAATTTTCTTAACATAATAGCATTCTCCGAATATTACGCCTCTTACTAAGCGACACAAACAATAAAACAAGAAAAAATAATTTGACTTTTTTGGATGTACAAAAAATGTACAGAAATTTTGTGCGAATTTCGTGATTATTCTCAAGTATTCTCATAAGAAAACATAAAGTGACATTTCGTGTAGTGGTGGTGGAACCAATCCTTCCATCATGAAGTATGTCAATGCGAACATAATCTTACAGCTTTTCACTTTTTTGCTTTATCATTTATGATGCCTTCACATCTTTTGATGCTCTGACACTATTTAGAGTGCTCCCCATTTGATTGATCTCATCCTTTGCCTTCTTTATGCAGAATTTAATTCATTTCCGTAAGGTCGTATATTAAGCTCTGATCTCTCTTTTGTTTCCATGTTCTAATCCACATATTGATGTGTGGCCATTAATGTTGTTATATTATTATATATATATTTTTTTAATATGGTGATGTGTTTCAGTTTTAACCCTGGAAGGAATACTAGGCTGTCTTCCCTATATTTGTCCTGTTCAATGAAAGGTTACATTTGTTGAGCTCTCTCTTCACTGCAGGCCACTTAAACTAGTGATAATGTCTCTGAATGGCCCCACTGGAGATTGAACTGCCCATTCATCTCCAAAAGTTAAATAGGGCCCAAACGACCTCGCTAATTCCCTATACGAGAATGAAAGGCGTTAGCTGATTTATTTTTATTTATTTAAAAGTTTGCACATTTCTCTCTTCTTCTTTCCTTTCTTCCACTTATATCGTTGAGTCCTCCTGAATAATTCTCCAGGGTTTTCGATTTGCTTGTTTTTTCATCTGAGAATTCATGAAGATTTTTTTGCCCCGTCTTCAATCTAGAGGCAGATGAACCTTGACTTGCCTCTAGATCTACTTATGTGTCTCTGACTATTGCAATTCATCATGCATTGGATGCATGATGAATGGCATCATGCAACTTTCAAACTTCACTGGGATTATTCATTTTAAATCTTGCATAATTCTACTGGTAATTCATCTGTCAGGGCTTTGTTTTCATTCGGCTCGTAGCAAAGAGAATTTCATCTTGGGCAAAGCTTCCCTTTAAGATGGTAAGATTAAAATATTATCCTTAAATATGTTTTTGCAATATTCATACCGTATGTTTTCTATTTGTTCTAGGTTTTTAGTCATATTATTTTGGAAGTTTTCATTGTTTAAAAGTATTTTCAACGGCAGTAGGTAGCTGCCAGTTTTCATAGAAACAACTTCAGATTTTGCATCGACATAAGTGAGTGAGCTCGGACAGGTTGAAGTACCATTGTTTTAATAGAAGCTAAGAAATTGTCACTTTGAGGAACTTCCTCACAGAAAGCTTGAAGATGAACGTACTTCCACGCTAACGAATAAAATGCAAAGCAGAGAACAAAGACAGATGTATCACAGGTAATTCCTCTAATGCTCCAATTGACAAATATGTCAATTGGAGCATTAGACCCCCCCCCTCATTTTCAGGCTTTCCGTAGTCTTCCATAAAAAGTAGTCTAATTTCATTTGGTTGGAAATTTTTGCCCGAAGCAACTAAAGCTATCAAGTAACATTATGCCTATTAATTGCATGTGCTCTCTAGCTGATCACATTGTCATTGAGAAGAAAACAGTACAGTAGTTCAAAATAAATTAAGAAGGTACTTTTCATAATACTGAATTTGTATTTATTCTCACTTGATCTCCATGAAATCAAAACTCAACCTCCCATTCTTGGGGAGAGGGGAAAAAACAACATGTTCCCCCTCTTCATACACAACTTTTATGAATTAATTTTTTTTTGCAATTCTTATCAATTTATTTTTTGCTTATAAATTGATTCCATCAGATTTTTCTGATGGAATCACCTGGGTTTCCTGGAGATAAGATAGTGGTAGAGAGGATCCAGAGATGAATAACCATGCTGGTAATAGGTCTATGGTAATCCCAATAACAATAGATTGAAATTGAAAGTGTGTGAGCTGCATGTTGTAGTTGACAAAAAAGACATGAGAGAACCCTATAAATCACTAAGGAGGTTCCATAAAAGAAATTTTTCAATACATGAGCAGAGTCAGTCTTTAGCCCTCGAAGTGTGTGTGTAGACTAGATTTTTATGCTTGGAGAGAGAGTGGTGGATGACTGATATGCATTGTGAAAGGTAGTGCCATGAATTTAAGGAGGAATGATTGGTTGTGTGAATAATGGTTAGTATTGATCTCCAGCAATGGATCATCCAACTCCATTGAAGATACCTGTATTATAATAATGGTGGTGGTAGCTCAACCCCTATGGTACCATTTTTTTTTTTATTTAATGCAACTCCTGCCCATGAAAGGTTAGAAACTTATAGTACATTAGTACCATTGGTGAGCAGAATTTTTTTTCTATTTTTATTAATTTTTATCATTTTTTTTTGCATTTCTTATTCATTTTTTACCTGATCTGGAAACTCTGCTCTAGAGACCAAACGCTGAACTTTTTACAAGCTACAATCATGCCTCCAATAAGCAGGGTGATGGTCTCACACCATGTGATGAAATTTATCTATCACCTACAAGACAATCCTATACATCTATACTCATGGTAGGATTCGAACCTGCAACCTGTTGGTTGGAGAGCAGATATGCTAGCCACTCAACCAACCAAACTGGCTCTGGTAAATGATGCTATGTTTGCTGGACATTGCTATTTGTGCTACTTTAAAGAGCATGAGCTCTTGAAAAGGCTATATACTGGCCTTTTGCTATTATATGTATTGTAAGAACACACACACAGTTATTATTTTGACTATGCCACTATTTACAGTTTTGTTTTTTCCTTTGTCACTTCCATCCACAAAATGTAACCCTATAGTATATTGGTACCACAGGTTGCCTAAGGATTTTTCTTTAAAAATTTTGATTTATTTTTGTACAGTCTAGAAGCTCGGTGCCAGAAGTCCAAACATGAAACTTCCTTTGAAGCGACTCCAGGTCTCCAATTGATTCCAGCATAAGGATTTCTTTCTATCATGAATATGCTAAACCTTTTCTTTGCTCTACTTACATTCAGTTATAACTCTCAATGATGGTAATACCAGGGTTCTTACTCACCACTAAAGTAAATTAATAGATATTAAAGAATAACCATAAGGCAGGGTACAATAAAGGTTGCATTCATACCACAAGATGCTTTATTTAAGGTTAAAAGCTGGATATATTCAATGAAAATTGTAAAATATCAAATCCTTAAAGGCTATGAGTAAGTGCACTGACTGTAAATTGTTTTTCTAGCTCAGTGTAAAGATCATGTAGATAATTAATGAAACCTTTCTGGTGGGAAAACCCTACCCCTCCATATGAGACCAACTAACTTGCCTTCAGATGAAAATCCCTTATGTTTTTCTAATACTATGACATGAACTGAACCTGTCTTCTCAACCAAATGATATCCTTTCCAATTTGTGCTATGAAGTGAAGATGCATTGAGATTTCTGAAGTCAGAGAATGAAAATCTTGTTCTGGTTTCTCTTTTTAGTAACACATTCAGGAGACTAAACTACTTTCCCTTTCTTCAAAGTAAACTGAATTTTCATCTTCAAGCTGTTTATATGATGATTAGAATATCACACCTCCAAGGACTCATTGCAGGATGCTATCCGACATTACATGATCCTCTATCCAGCACTAAATTATCCCAGGTATACACGATCCATTATCTTTACTATAGCAGTTTTACCAGACGCAACATTGCATATTGGTCTGCTAATAACATGTTATCTGACCACTTTGCTTGTTTACAAAACAAGCAAAATGGTCAGACGAAAATGTAAGTATAAGATGGAAAAACCTTACTTTCTGGGGAGGAACTTCATATAAGATTGGTCAACTGAAAAAGTCAGAAATGCTTAAAGTATAAAGATTCTTACCATGAAGAGAACTCATCACTCATTTTGGTCATGTGACAAGATCAGTTGATATACCATCCACATAAAGTGTCCAAAAGTTCTCTAGCTAATTGACAATACCGTGCCCTCTACTTGAAAGCATCCCAACAACATTGTTGGGATGCTTTCTACCCAGACCAGCTTCGACCTTTCTACAGGTGAAGCGGGCTCTAAAAATTAGGCAATCCTGAAAGATCACCCATCTCAGCATTGTTCCACTCAGTGACAGGCTCACCCCGTCACTGAGAAGAACTTCTCAGCAGAGGCTCTACCCAGTCGCAGGCTCACCCCCACCACCAAGTAGAGCCATAATCTCAGCAGTGGCCCCCACTCAGAGACAAGCAAAGACCTATCCCCAAGCAGAGCCTCTCAGAACACAAGCCTTACCCACACTGGTTTTGACCTTTATTGAGGTCTCATCAGTGGGGGACAGACCCAGAGGTGATACTAAGCTTGAACTTGAACTTGAACTTAATTGGTTGATGGACTGAGTCCTTGACTCTTTATCCCTTCATCTGGATTTTAGATTGTGGGTGATGAGATTATTGTGGGTAATTTACCCGCTCATTGTGAGCATTGAGGCTGTATCAGCTTTCTCTTGCGATGGAGGATTTCGGTTTTTTATGTTTGAAACGATCTGAGGGCTTGTAGTCCGCTGCCTGTCGAACTAACTGATTTGGGTGATTATCCGTGATTGTGAAGAATTTCTCTGCAATGCTTGTCATGTAGGTCTTAATATCTGGAAGATTGGCTTCTTGATGTAATTGGGTGTTTCTGATGAACCATGGGGCATTAAATGCCATTCTTAGGCATTTATTCTGTATTATCTGAAGTCTGTTGATGTTGCTTTTAGTCGTGTGACCCCAGGTTGGAGAGGCATAAGTTAGTTGCGGTCTGATTACCGATTTGAAAAGTAAGATTTTGTTGCTTATGCTTAGGAAGCTGTTCCTGTTCAAAAGTGGATATAGCTGTGCTATAGTCTGACTTGCCTTAGTGGTAACACTATCCATATGTGACTTGAAGTTTAGACGTCTATCAAGATGAATTCCCAGATATTTGGTAGAATTGCGCCAAGGGATGATTTTACCAAACATTTGTATGCTTGTATTCGGTTCTGCCTTACGTCTGGTGAAAAGTACTGCAGAGCTTTTGTTTGGATTAATTGCGATACGCCACTTGGTGTACCAATCCTCCAATTCATTGACTGCTCTCTGCAGCTTGATTGTGGCCAGGTGTGGACGGAGGGATCTGGCTATAATGATTGTATCGTCGGCATACAGAGCGGTGATAGCTGGAGACAGTTTGGGGAGATCTGCCATGTATATGGAGAAGAGCAGGGGAGATAGTAGAGAGCCTTGAGGTACTCCGGCCGTGATTCTCCTCTCCGTGGATCTGATACCGTTGAGTTTTATTTTAAATTTTCTGTTGTGTAGATATGATTTGATAAGTAGCACTAGTGGCAATGGAATACCAACTTCGTGTAGTTTAAAAATTAGTCCATGATGCCATACTCTATCAAATGCCTGGGTGATGTCTAGAAAAACTGCGCCAGTGTGTTGGTGCCATTCATACCCTTGGGTTATATGTTCGATAACTCTGTAAATTTGTAGCGTTGTGGAGTGATATTTCCTAAAGCCGAATTGTTCATCTTGAATTATATGGTTCATATCTGTTGCCTCTTGAAGCCGTGTGAGAATAGCACGTTCGGCTATCTTACCTATGCATGAAAGAAGGCTGATTGGTCTGTAATTTACAGGAAACTGTGTATTTTTCCCAGGTTTGGGAATTAGGAAAACGTCGGCAATTTTCCATCGTTGTGGGAAATAATTTAGCCGGAAGATGGCATTAATGATGGCTACTAGATGCATAACCCCTTTGCGAGGAAGTAACTTGAGTATCTTATTTGTTATTCCATCTGGACCTGGAGCCTTTTTGTTATTTAGTTTTCTTAAAATCTCATATACTTCTGTTGGTGATACGGATTTGTTATTGGATTGGAATGAGGCATTTTGAGTTATTTTACGCACTTGGGTGTGAATTTTACTTATGAAATTTATATCTGTATTGATATAATTGGGGCTGCATTGTTTTTCTAAACTGTCAGCAAATGCTTCAGCTTTTTCCTCGTCGTTGTAGACAACATTAGATTCACCTTGGATTGGAGGAAATGTAAAACGCTTTGAACGGAGTGATTTCATCATTTTCCATATTGATTGATCCTCTGTGTTTAATTGGAGAATTTTGTTATTCCAGAGTTGGTTACGGTGGTCCTTTAGGGCATATCGAACTTGGTTTGTTGCTCTATTGACTGCTTGTTTATCCGCTGGGTCCATTGTTCTCTGATATTGTCTTCTTAATCTGTTTTTCTCTTGGATAAGACGTTTTATATCCTGTGGAAGTTTATTTGATGGTGTACATTTGGTTATATTTGTTACCTGCGTTATAGCTGTCAGCAGTTGTTTTTCAAGAGTCTTCACTGCTTTTTCTACATCTTCAGCAGATGTTATATGCGGTATTGGACCAAGGTTTTCCTGGAAGGCTGAGGGAAGTTGTTTCCAATTTATAAATGCGGTGGTGTTTTCTGTTATATCTTGTATGGTGCCTAGTTGTAATATGATGGGGTTATGATCAGAACTTAAGTCGTTGATTGCTTGTATCTGATAGCTGTGCGCTATGTTTTTTAATATAGCTATATCTAGTACATCAGGACGACCGGTAGCTCCATAATGTGTGGGTTCAGTGGGTCCTATTACTGTTATATTTCTTGAAGTGGTGTAAGAGTTGAGTATTCTTCCATTAATATTTGAGTTTCTGCTATTCCAGACTGAGTGTTTGGCATTAAGATCTCCGGCTATAATCACTGCTCTGCCTATATTTAGTATCACCTCTAAGTCAGATTCAAGGAGTTTTTTATTTGGGGGATTGTAGGCTGCATATATCGTAATGCTGCTTGTATTTTCCATATGTATTTCTATTCCTGTAGTTTCCATGTGTTCTGTTTGGGGTTCTGCTATTGAATTATGTTTTATGTTACTTTTCACAAAGATGGCAGTGCCTCCACCTCTAGCAAAGCATCTGTCTGTTCGGTAAGTGCTATAACTATTGATTCTGATTTTGTCACTTGGACGAAGATGTGTTTCATTTATGAGGATGATGTCTGCTTGAGTTTCTGCTGCAAACTCCTGCAGCTCCTGTAATTTGATAGATAAACCATTTGCATTCCATGAAACAATTTGTAATGATTTCGGTTTTCTTTTAGATTTATCCATTAAGAATTTCCATAAAGAGTGATTGTGTATGCCTTAAGATGATATCTTTGGCTTCTTGAGTTGGGTTGGTTTGTTGGAGTTCAGCAAGCATTTCACCTAAGTGACTTGTTATGTTCAGTAGGATAGGCTTGTTGGTTTGCTGTGACTGCTTTGGTTTTGGGTCTTTTTGGAAGGTTGATCTTGTAACTTCAGCATACGATCTTCCATCCGTTGTTGAGACTATGGTTTGATGGGAAGACGCTTGTTCTTGAAGAGGTTTACTGGTTTTAAGCTGGAAGTAATGCAGAAGTCATAATTTCATATACGAGTTGTCAAAAGGTGTTACACTTTATTATTAAATAACTCTGGATTAGAGAAAGTAGTTGGGAGTTTTTTCACTTGGATATATTATAAATTAAAGATACCAAGAAATTATATACTTGGTATCTTTATGGATAGCTCTTCTGATCCTGTGACCAGGTCCAATATTTTCCCACACCTGGTGCCCTCCATCACATGCTGCCTTAAATAATTATCTCTTAGTAAGTATATAAATTCTATTTCCTTCCTGCCATGTGATCTTTCTTCCTTCCACTCTATATTTCTATAGCTGAAGTCTCCCATAATTATCACTCAACTTGTACTCACTGTACTAATTTGGCAATGCATGTCTTCCAGATCATCTGTGGAACTCCATAGCCTATAGCAATAACCAAATCTATATTTTGTCTTACTGGCTTAAATCTCACACTAGACTGCTTCAAATGAACAGCCACCCTTCTGTCTACTGGCTGTAATTCATCTACTATCATCAGCAGTACCTCTCTCCCACCTTCTCTATCTTCCCTGAAAATACTAAGCCCTTCATCTTCTATTAACTACATCAATCTGCTGTTAGCCAAGTCCCACTATGCCTATAACTTTTGGTGAGGTTGCACTAACCAATGCCAAAAAAACTCCTCCCTCTTACTCCTGATACTTCTGGTATTAGTATTTAGCAACTGCAGCATCCCTTTAGTCTCCCACCCGCCTTTAATTTCTGAATTGGCTACCCTAATGAATATTTTTGCTTGAGAGACTAGATTCCTCACTGGCCATTCTCACACTTTTGCAGAGAAAAATGTAAGCATTTTCAGTGTATTCAAAGAGGTTTGATGATGGCAGTTTTGCATGTAAAGTGATCTCTCAATTATTTTGCCTTTGAATAACTGAACTCTCAAGTTAACTAATCCCTGAATGGGTTAAAATATCATCTGATCTGACTCCTGGATCAATTTGATGATCGTTAAATGAATGTTGCCAAATTAATTTCCAAATGCAAGTAGATAATTCAGACATTACTATAGTAGGTAGAGTTGATTTTTTTTTTTAACCTTACTTCTGCTGCTACTACATTTACTGGTTGCAACTTAAGAATGTTATTATTATTATTATTGTTCCAGGCAACTCCAAGGAGTCGACAGACTCATCGAGGGAGGCCCTAACATCATGTCAAGAACAACTATTCGACATTCACACAGTATCTATCATACCTTGCCTTGAACTCATTCACGGTCGTAGCACCCACAACAGACTCTGGAAGCTTATTCCACTCATTCACCACCCTCCAAGTAAAAAACCTAGCTCTAACACCCTTGTCAACCACGCTCTTGCCCAGCTTCCATTCATGGCCCCTAGTCCTCCCACCACCAGTCATATTTTCAAAAATATCTTCTGGATCAATCTTATAGAAACCCTTCAGTAATTTGAATGTCTCAATCATATCACCCCTCCTTCACCTATCGACCAATTTCTGCAACCCACAAATCCTCAACCTATTCTCATAAGGTTCATTCCACAGACCTGCTATCATCTTGGTCACTCGTCTCTGGATCCTCTCCACTTCCTCCCCATTACGAAGAAACCCTGATGCCCATAACTGAGCACAGTAGTCCAGATGGGGTCTTATCAAGGCTCGACACAGAGGAACAACAACTTGTTTGTCTCTGCATGTTAAAGTATTTTTCAGAAGCCAAGTGATTTGATAAGCTGATTTAGTTTAGAAGTTTAGGGGGCACAGCTAATGTGCCCCCTAAACTTCAATTCCCTATCCACCAACACTCCCAAATCCGTGGCCTCAATCTCCTGGAGTACGGTTCCACCACTGCGATATACTGCTGCTATTTTTTTCACCCCAAAGTGCATAACCTTACACTTTGCCACATTAAATTGACATTCATTTTTCCTTGGCCAGTCCTCCAAGAATGTTGCTAGCTATAAACTGGAATTATATTAAGACTTTGTGAACATACTGAAAAATCAAACTGATACTATCTTGTTCTTTCAGTTAAATAGTAAATCTGCATTGTGTTTCTTGTTTTTCTGTGTTTATAATCTGCTTAAATCAATACTTAAACTTTTTTAATTCTGAAGAAATTACTTCTAATTAACACCAGTATTAAAAAATCCCGTGACACTGTATATGTTATTATTGATTTAAGATGTATGTATTCACAAAGTCTTAATATATAAATATATATTAAAAAAATTATGGCTAAATTTCATCCTATAGCTCAGGGGTGATAATTCTTATTTATTAGAAAGCCAAAAGTCACAATATAATGCTACTGCTACCACTTGATAAGGAGTAAATGAAGCACACATTTTAGAGTAAATGTTACAAACACATACCTTGATTCTGAACACAAGAAAATTCTGCAGTAGGCCAGGCTTATTCCTGCTTAAACATGCTACCAATGTGCTAATGAAAAGAATATTCTTTTTCTTTTTTTTTTTGAGAAAATCTTAATGCAAAAATCAGAACAGATCAGTCCTTTAAATAGTTTTATAACTGTGATTTATAATCACAGAACAATGAAAACATAAATCTATCAACAACACACCACTGCAAATGTTTATAAAAATTCAAGTATTGGTAGTTTACAGAAATAGTATACAAATATACCCCCCCCCCCCAAACAGGCCAAAGCAAAAACAGAGCACTTTAAACATCAATTACATTGTACACTAAACAGTACATTGTAACTGCTAGCAAAAGAATGCTCCAAGATTAGTAGAAAATGTTATTTGTTAGAGAGAGAGAGAGAGAAAAAGAGAGATTGCAGATCTTTAGAAAATTACTATTAACATCTGACCTCCATTGAGTCAAAGGACTCATCACAGTAGATCTATACTATCAGACCAAATGATCATTGAACTGGGCCTTGAACCATTCACAGGTTCTGAACTTGCCACACTTACAGTCAATGCATTCCACTGACAATCACTCTCCCTGCAAAGAACACTCTTCTCACTCATCCATCTTCTCACTCACTCATACATCTTCCATCCTCTACTCTATGAAATACTTTCTCCAATTAATCTGGTAACAATCCCTCACAAACTTATACATCTTAATCATATTCACAAGGCTTTGTAAATTGTATCCCCTCAATCTCTCCTTGTATAGCAACATAACCCCCTAAACTTCAAGTCTCTGCCCACCATCATTCCCAGATTTATCACCTGCTTCGAAAATTTTCCATAATTGTATACTCTGCCTCCAAATTTCAAGAACTTGCACTTTGCAACATTAAACTGATAGTTCTACTCATTTGCCCACTCACATAGTCTATTCAGATTCACCACAATATCCACTCTATTTCTCTTAACTCTGCATCTTTGGCAAGCAGCTGCACATCTCCAGTTAAGCTGGTCCCAATGTCATTAATATATATACAAGTTAAACAATAATGGTCCTGAGACAGATCCCTGTGGCCAGTACCATTGACAGAGTGTAGCATAGAGGCAGCCTGCCTCATGCCACAGCTTAATAAGTGCGCTCGTTCAGCCATATTGCGGTAGACACTTTCACTATGCTAACAGGAATTGTTAGCATAGCAAGTGCAGAAAGAAGTTTTTCCAAGCTTAAACTGATTTTATATTATTTGTGGACAGCAATGACCCAAGAAAGATTGATTGGTCTAGCAACTATATCAATAGAGGTAAACATAGCTTATAATTTAAATTTAGAAAAGCTTATAAACAGTTTTATTGTGCAATATCCCCATAGAGCAAATATTTAATTAATATTATTATGTAATCATTTTGCATCAATGTTTCTGTTGTAATAAAAACAAAATAGCAATTCGAGACTTTCTTATATTTTTGTCTTATAATCCATCAGGGGTGATATTCAATTGTCTCAGGGCATGATCCAATGTGACAATGGCCCTGCCTATGGCAGTCCACTAGTGACCTTCCTCTTTTGGGATACCACTACTCCATATACACCTGTCTGAGAGCTAATCAGCTATCCAACTTACTAGTCTGTTATCTAATCCCCTCTGTTTCAGTTTCTAGCTTGTGTGGCTGTCTATTAAAGAGCTTTGAAAAATCCAAGTACATAACCTTATATGCACCTCCTTTTGAGTGAATTTGTTATCTTGTTGATATTGCTGAAACATGACCTTCCAATAACAAACCGATGCTGACCATCATTAAAATACTGCTATTATCGATCCACTTCTGAATCCTAGTCCTCCTCACCAACTTCTCTAATACCTTAACAACAACCTTAGGTATATAGACTGGTCTTTAATTTGTTTCTTTCTAAATATATAAATTAATTATTGCTGACTTCATAAAATGAACTAACAAGAGGCAGATATGAATGAATCCAACCAATGAGGCTTGTGGATTATGATATATAATACATTAAAAAAAAAATCCTTGCTTCAAAAGTATATGAAACATTTATGATGGTTGGCATTAATTAATTAGTATACATGTGTGCATGATGTGCTACAATAATAGCAAGAATAGTACAAGACAACTATTCAAAATTTCTAAACATTTTAATCAAACCATATAATGCACGCACACATAACAAAGAAAGTACCAGGAAATGTGATTTAACTTAGCATTTTTATCAAGTTAACTGAGTACAGGGAATTATGATAGGTCTATAATTCTCAGTAATGTCAAATTCAAAATTATGTTTAAGAACAATGTACAATTTTTCTCTAATCCATAATCACCAATCAGAAGTAAAGAGAATGAATAAATACATAAATATTTTATTTTATTATTATTTTTTTTTTTTGGTGGTGGTTTTTTTTTTAATAAATGAAATATCTGAGTGAAATTTAAGACAGTATATATAAAAGTATAAAAAAATAATTAACACAAATAATTCACACAATATTTACTTACTGGACCAATACTTAAAGGAAACAAATCATATATTATTATGAATATATCTACACTGATAACAATACAGTCTGAGATCAGTACAGCATATAACAGTATACTTTGAACATGACTGTTTATAAATGGCCGGTGGTAAAATATGGGATATTAACAGGCACTCTTTCAGACACAAAACACACAATACATGGCACAGTAGTTTTAGGTGGGATCTCTGTAGCACTCGTGGTGCAAAAACAAAGCAAAGGACATTAAAGAACAAACAAGTAATGAATACACACACACACACACACACAGGAAGAGAGAGAGAGAATGTGTGTGCTTTTACACTCACTGAAGCATTTTCTGCAGTCAGAAAATTCAAAATGACATTCATGTCACAGTAGTTTAAACACACATAAAAACTTACGTTGAAAGCTCAGTTTTATAATTTAAAAGAAAAACATGGTGTGTATACTTGTTATAGAGTCAAGACTTTGATAACTGGCTACATATTTTAAAGTTTCTGTTCTCCCATTTGTTATAACTATAGTAATACTTTGATCTTAACAATTCAGAAAAAAGGAAAATACTACATTATGCCCAACATTACTTTATGTTTTTAAGTCTTTTTTTTATCCTGCTTGTTATATTTTACGACATCAAAAGAAGTTAAATTATGTTTCCTAGAATAACAACCTGAGTGAAACTGTCAAATAAAATTGACAATATCTACTTCATAAGAACATGAATTACAGTAAAACAAACAAACAAAAAAAGTAATTTAAAATGCACACTGAATTTACTTTGAGTAATTTTACACGAAATTTAACATCACAGATAGGTAGCTGCCATTGATATCATCACAATGATGTAAAAGCATATGAGGAGGTCGAAGAAAGTTGCACATTCTATTTATCTTCATGGAATTTCAGGAAGCAGGATTCACACACCCTAAAAATCTAAACAAGTAATTTGTAGATATTGCAAGCATATATAGTGACCGAATAAGATATATATCTCAGAATTTTCAAGCTGAGATAAAAAATACACAGCAGATATTTTCTATTGATCTTATGGCTCTCTAAGCAGAAATACTCGTCTTTAATTTGTTCATTCCTGTCAAGGTCACTTTACTTGCTTCCAGTAATGGAAGTGTTTTGGCTTAAGGGTGGAATGGTTTAGGACGGTAAGAAGGGTTTGGAAAGCAATGAGCACAAAATCATCATATCTAATAATCCAGTGGTTTCAAAACTACATGTAGCAGTGCTCCCAAACTGTTTTAAAGCTGTACGTATATCCTCCATTCTCAATACCTCTCTTGACACTATATTATATTTAGTATTTATATATATTTAAACATTTCAGACTTTCTTATAATGTAAGACATCAAAGCAACACTTAGACATTAAATGACTGCAATAATTCTGACTAGGACACAAAATTGGTAAAATCAAATTTATCTAAATACAAACACTGCTTACAGCTATAAGAGGAACTGAACCATGTAATAATACATTTTGAATTTCATCTTGAAACCAATAATAAAAAAATTACACACACACACTTAATATATAATATTTTTTTTAAATTTTTTTTTGCATGAAACAAAATTTTATTCTCAATTCTCAGCATGTATCTCAGTTTGGAAACCACTGTATTAACTTACAAAAATACTTTTCTCACAGATATAAAGCCAAACCTTGAGCACAGATGTGACAACATAAGCAAAATAAATACATATAGCACAGAATAATTTTTCAAAGTTAAATAGCTACTGAAAGAAAGTAATAATCTCGCAGACGTAAAAATACATTTCAAGATAATATTTATAACATATAATTTCATAACTACTAACAGTTGTTTTATTTTTAAGCTAACAGTGCAGATCTAATTATGTATTAAAAAATATATCTATATCTTAATTCTAAAGATTGAGTTTTCAAAATATAACAAATCTGTATAACTTCATTTATAATAAAATAAAACTGTAAATAATTAAATTTGCTATCAAACACTAACAACATCTTTTTAAGGTACCAAATAACAATAATATTATACAGTGATGGCATCAGAACTACTGGTTTTCAGCATTTGTTCAAATACAATTAAAAACAGGCTATTCTAATAAATGAAATCCAGCATTTTATCAGATACTTCAAGCTATACTTATTATTTATTTTATTTTTTTAATTTTAAAAGAGCTGGAGTTGTTAATATTAGTTAGATATTCATGCTTTTGCGTGTGTGGGGGGAAGGCATCTGTGTGTAAAAAATAAGGTGGCGGTGCTCATATTATCACGACTTTTTTTTTATTACTGCAATGAGCACAAAATCATCATATCTAATAATCCAGTGGTTTCAAAACTACATGTAGCAGTGCTCCCAAACTGTTTTAAAGCTGTATGTATATGTAGGTTACACAGCATATGTGTAGGTTACACAGCACATGATGAAAACCTAGAAAAAGAGCTAGAGTCAGAGTCTGGACTCAGGAGCATTTTCATTATGTAGCAAGTAAGAGGAAAAATTACTATGGTAGGATGTCTTTAATTAATGCTGATGGTAGGAAGGTGACAGAGGCAAAAGAAATAGTTGAGTTGTTGAGTGATCATTTTGCAAAGATTTTGTAGTTGGTAGGTGACAGATACACATGTCAAAATTGAAGAGATGAACAGGATATTTTCAGCATACTGAAAAATATCATTGCAAATACAGCAGTGGGACCAGATGGCAACTCAGCGTGTGTATTATGTGAATGTGCAAGAGAATTTGGCATTGTCTCTGATGAAGTTGTTCATAAGTCTAAGGCAATGTTCAAGTAAGTGGAAAGAGGGTAAGATAAAATTATAATATATCAGGAGTGGTTGTTAAAGTATTGGATAATTGGGCTAAGGATAAAATCTAGCAGTGGGTGGATAGGGATACAATACTCTATATAGTGAACAGCATGGCTTTGTAAAGTGTTCTGACTTAGTAATTTATTCACATTTTATAATAAAATGACAGTGGAACTATATAAAGGAAATGGTATGCCATAATACTGCTGGACTTTGTAGAGGCATATGACAGAATACCATGGAAAACTACTACAAAAGTTGGAGCAAATGGGAATGGATATGAAGCTAGTAGTATGGATAGGGGGATGGCTGATGGACAGACACCTGAGTAGTATATGGTGGAATGGAGTCTAGGAAAATGATGGTGACTAGTGGAGTACCTCAGGGTTCTGTACTAGGGCCATTACTCTTTAATATGTATATCAAAGATATAGGGAAACATTTAAGTGGGAATATTCAGTTGTTTGCTGATGATGCAAAACTGGAGGAGGCAATAGTTGACAAAGGTGATGTGGATATTCTGCAAGATGATTGAAATAAACTGGTATTGTGGGCAAAGGATAATGATTGTCTATTTAATTACAAAATGTAAGGTTACATACTGTGTATCACACTGATGGTACTGGATTGCAGGAAATTGATGAGACTAGGAACTTGAGGATAATGGTGGACAGAGTTGAAGTTTAGATGGTATATTGCAAAAGTTGGTAAAATAGCTCAAAGAATTACTTGGATGTCAAAAAACATGCTAACAAGTAAAGATAAGGAAGTTATTATCCCTCTTTATAAGACTGATTCGGCCACATCCTGACTACTGTGCATAGATTTGGCCATTAAGAAACAACCTGTTTCTTAATGGCCTCTTCCGGACTATATAAAAATACATCAGGATCAGTGATTAATGAAATAAAAATAAAAGCATCAGAAGATGGCATAACCCTGCAAGCACCACCAATTAAAATTCTTTTCAACGACCTCGCACTATTAGAAAATGAAGAGAAAATAACCTGCATAAAACACCTATCAACCTGGAAATCTGTTTCTGGAAAAAGCAATGGATTATTCAATGATTCCTGTAATCAACTCCCTTTTCTATCACCAAACAGACTGGAAGACAAAGACATCATATGTAACTTCTAGGACAACAAACATGCAAAGGTTAACAAAAGTTCAGTTAAAAAAAAAGGACAAGGAGGTCTAAACATCCTGAGACTTTCAGAAATGTTATCTGCTGAGAAAATGCTACAGAGAATAAAGCTCTCAGAAACTGAACATCCCTCCAGAGTTTGCCAATACTGGCTAAGGGTAAGATACAAACTCTTTACTGGCAAAACCACAGAGAAAAGAAAGCAAAGGTTACGAGAGAGAGAGATTATTATAAAACAATTTCTAGATGGGAAAAAAAAGAACAAACAAAAAAGAAACTGACAGATAATCTCCTGCAAAATAAAGAAAAATGTAAAAACTTACTTCTAGTACACAATTTCAAACACAATTTCAACTGGAAGATACTACAAAATATCTTTCCAGTGAAAACAAAAATTCAAAAATAGAAGTATAATTGTGCCTTCTGAGATTATAATTATACCTGAGAGTATAATTGTGCCATCTGCTCCTTGCAGGAAACATAAGGTCACCTATTCTATGAATGAACAGTACGAACAGTGACAAGTCAAATCTGGGGTAAAATATCAGAAAAAAAATATCTGAAAAAGGAACAAGTATAATATTTAAAGAATATACCTGAAAAAGTAAGCAAAAGAACTCAATTCCTCTACTTACTAATAGAATTCAAGTGCCATACATGAAAAATCAGAAATATTGCAATTTTCCAAAAAGTGAAAGACCGTGGAAAACATAAGAAGCACAAGAGCCTCAATTAAAAAATACCTGAACTTACAGCAAAAAGTAGGAACAAAGGTTTCAAGGAAATGCTGGAGCTCACCATTAATATGTTATGAATATCAAAATAAGATAATTCTGAATATTTTATGAAATTACACCAGGAAATCATCACTGACATTAGTCTTCCCTAAACAATAACCCCCGAGACATTTTCTGAATGAATTAAAGGATAAATTATCATTTATTTTATCACTTAAAAAAATAAAAAAAACATGTATGTGGGAGGTCATTTTTAGGAAATACAAAGTCTATCATACCAATCCGTGAACCCATTAACCGTCCCCACTCCAACCACTCTCTCAGGCAATGCATTCCAAGGTTCAACCATACTCCACACAAAGAAACCACTCCTCACCCTCTTGTGCATAGCCTCCTTTCGTAACTTCCAGGGATGGCCCCTTGTCATCACTCCTTCCCACCATTCCACCAAGTGAAAGAACTCTCCAATGTCTACCCTGTAACTGCCTCTCAACAGTTTAAAAGTCTCGATCATATCACCTCTCCTTCTATTCACCAAACTCTGCAGTCTACATCCCCTCAGTAGATCCTCATAACTCATATTGTGCAGTCCTGAAACCATCTTTGTTATCTGCCTCTGCCACAGTCAATTTATCCCTTCAAATCCTGGGGAACCAAATCTGAGAACAATAGTCCAAGTGTGATCTGATCAGGGTCTTATACAATGGAATGATAACTCTTTTATCTCTGCAGGTCAGTATCCTTCTCAGTATTGCAGCAATCCTCTGAGTTACCCTCACCACCTTTGCAATATGCTCCCTGAATTTCAGTTTTCTATCAATCATCATCCCCAGATCTCTCGTCTCCCCTACTTTCTCCAATCGAGTACGCATCCTCCCACTGATGGATCCCAAACCTCAAGACTTTACATTTTGCTGCATTGAACTGACAACCCCATTTATTTGCCCATCTGTCTAGTTTATTCAAATCCTCTTGCAGGGCTGTCACATCTGCACTATTACTGATAACCCTTCCCAACTTCATATCATCCACAAACAACTGAATGTTCCCTTGCAATAAAGATTGAACAATACAGGTCCCAGTACTGAGCCCTGTGGAACCCCACTTGTACTCAGCCAATCCTGAATCCATTTGACAAACCCACCATTTAAACCCATGTGCTGCAACTTAAATATCAGCTTATTGTGGCACCCTGTCAAAAGGCTTTGCAAAATCCAAAAAAATGGCAGTATATGCCTTTCCCTCATCAACTGCTCTTGTCACTTTATTATAAAAGAATCATATTACTAAAGCAAGAGCGCCCCTTAACAAATCCATGTTGATTCTCACAGTAACATTATCCTCATCTACCCAACGCTGTATATAGTCCTTCACTAATTTCTCCAAGACCTTAACTACTGATGACATACAAACAGGCCTATAATTAGACACTTCCAGTCTGCTACTGCCCGTATGCAGCAGCACTATCTTACCTTCCTTCCATTCCCTGGGTACCTTTCCTTCAGCCAGACTTTTATTGAAAAGCCAGGTCAACGGAGTCTGTCAGTTCTTTAGCACATTCTCTCAAAACCTGTGGTGAAATACCATCCAGTCCAACAGCTTTATTGGTATCCAGAGTACTCAGTATTTGGAACACACTCTCCTCTTGCACCTCTAAACCCTGATCTTGCCCTATCCCTCTAGTATTAAAACCTCCTCCAGGATGAAATACTCCAATAAAATGCTCATTGAACAACTCCACTATGTCCTCTGCATCAGTCACTCTATTCCCATTTTTACCCCGCAATGTCATTCTCCCACAATCGTTTCTCCGCCTACTGGCCACATAGCTAAAAAATTCCCTAGGATTTTCTCCAGATCTTAGTGCCAATCTCTTCTCATATTCCAGATTTGCCTTCTTCACCATTCTGGTCACTCTCCTGGCCTGTGTCTTATATTCTTCGTGTATCTGTCCTCCACACCTCTCCTTGTATATCTTCCATAATCTCTTTTTCAACTGCAGTTCCTGTTTGATATTGTTTGTCATCCACTTTACACCAAATTGTGTCCGCTTCTTCACCCATGGAATACAGCTTACTATTGCTGCTAACATATATTCTTTCACAATTTCCTAAGTATTAATGATATCCTGGCCTTCCAATTCTACCTTCCATGGAACTGCCCCTAGTTGATACCTAAGACTACTATAATCACCTGCCTTATAATTTCACATACGTTCCCTTTTCTTTGATACACCTGCATGTCTATTCATCTTCCAAGTCAAAACCGTATGGTCAGTCTCTCCATCTGGTGGGAGAGATGTCATCTCACTTATTATCAGCTCTTCTGATGCTATGACCAAATCCAAAACTCTTGAACCTCTTGTTCCCTCCATCGCATGCTGCCGAAGACATCTGTCCCTCAAGAATTCCAGAAATTCTATCCCCTTCTTACTACTTGTTTTCCTCTTCCCAACTTATACTGCTGTAGTTAAAATTTCCCATAACGATCATTCTTCTTGCACTTGCCGCTCAACTGCCTAAACATCTCCTGGTCCCCACCCTCTGTGCTCCCTGGTTTATAGCAACACTCCAATAAATATCCTGTCTTGGCAACTTTTACCTCACATCATATGCTTTCAAAACCATTTGTGTCACTGCCTTCCAAAGCCTCTACTCTAAGAGTACATAAGTCATCACTTACCATAAGCAGTACTCCACCACCACATTTTCCTTTCCTTTTCTATCCTGCAGAAAAATGCTGTACCCTGCCACTTCAATTCCAGTTATTATATCATCCTCCGTCAACCACGTCTCAGAGAATCCAATAATCTTTGGCCAGGTTGATGCTATCAGCACCACCAATTCATTTCCTTTATTTTGGATACTCCTGGCATTAGAATAGAGCATAAAAATGTCACTGCTTCTATACATATCATTGTCCCCTCTCAACCTCCCTGGGCTCAATGTTTCCTGACATCATCCCCCTTTCCCGAAGAGGCCATCCCTGGGAATTCTAGTTTCCCTGCATTGACACTGACTCGTTCAGAAAACAACAATCTTTCCATATGCCTTCGTCCTTCCTCATTCAAATGCAAGTAGTCTCTAGCATACAGTTCCCTTCTGTCTTCAAACGCCTTCCAAGCATCCACATATTCCAACCCTTTCTTCTCACACATTCTGGCTATTATGATTCAGTATTGCTGCTCTTCTGCTCAGCTTGTCACTATCATACTTGGGCAACACACACACACAATCTTCCCTCTCTGCATTTTCTTTTGCACAACTTCAAGCAAGAATCTCAGATCTCTTGCCGCCTGATTTATACAGCCTCTCAAGTCATTCGTGCCCACCATCACAATCATCTCATCCATCCTTTCACCCCTCTTAATTGCCATAGCCACATTCTCTATTGTTCCTCCAGGCAAACACTCCTCACACATCCTATCTTGCACACCATGTATCATTGAATCACCATACATTACACCTCTCACCATTCCCTCTCTCCTACTGTTTCCATTCTCTCCTCCTCCATCACTCCCATAACTCTCTCTCATTCCTTCTCTTCCACTTATCCTATTCTCTCCTCTTGTGTTATTCCCATAACTCACCCTCATTCCCTCTCTTCTACTATTCCCAGTATCTCCTCTTCTATTATTCCCATACAACTCTCTCAATTCCATCTCCTCTACTGCTCCTATTCTCTCCTCTTCTAGCATTCCCATACCTCTCACTCATTCCCTCTCTCCTACTGTTTCTATTCTCTCTTCTAGCATTCCTATACCTCTCTCCCCTACTGTTTCCATTCTCTCCTCTCCTCTTCTAACATTCCCTCTCTCCTACTGTTTCCATTCTCTCCTCTTCTATCATTCCCATACCTCTCTCCTGCTGTTTCCATTCTCTCCTCTTCTATCATTCCCATACCTCTCTCATTCCCTCTCTTCTGCTGTTTCCATTCTCTCATGGGGCACATGTGACAGTACCCCACCTCCCTTCGATTCTTCGAAATCCCAGTCATCAGAATTCAAGGAGAACCGACCTAACAGTCTGGAACTCAGGGCATTGGGCACTGTAACTGCCAGGGGTCAGAGCCCCCTAGTGTGTGTATATATATATATATATATATATATATATATATATATAAAAACGCTATATTAATCTATACCAAAAAATAGCGAATAACTTATCTTTTCTTCAGCCACCAATACTCCGACTGTGACCACACATTCTCGGTAACTCAAAAATAACACGATATATAATAACACGAAACTCTAAAGCAGAACCTCTAAACAACACTTGTGTTACTGAGAAAAAAAAATGGAGCATAATTCACAAATGAATTCACACTTTTTTTTTTTTTAACAACAGCTCAAATCCACCACCGCATGCTTTGGCGACCCTAGAGCATAGGCTGACAAAACAGTGAAAATAATATATATATATATATATATATATATATATATCTTTAAAAAGTAATAAATTAAAAAAAAAAGAAAAAAGTAGAAAAATTAAAATTCAAAAAAATATATATATATACATATATATAAAAACAGATAAATATAAATAATAATAATAAAAAATTACTGTCTAGCCCAGAGATTAGACAGAATTGGGTTTGGGGCACCTGTCCCACAAAAAGGAGAACCCCCCCCCCCCCACACACACACAAAGTGTATCACTTCCCCAATCAATGTAAATTTTTTAGAGTGAAATCCTGAAACACTTAGAACTATCTCCCTACATCCCATCACCTTTTCAGGAAGGAAAATTCACACCCACTTTGATGTCTTCTCTTTTCCAAGAGTCTGCCAAGCTGCAACCAGTAGGAAACCAAGAACAGGACACTTCTCCTGGTGGATGAGCCAATAATGACAGTACTCGAGAAACATGATAGCAAGCAACAAAGGAATCAGTTATAGACTGATGGAAGAATGCTAAAGTTGCTCTGACTATGACTATAAATGAATACAACCATTTCTGTTTTTTGGTGAGTGAAAGCATGATACCATTGACAAAAAAAAAAAAGTGCTATGGTACAATTAGTAAAACAGATTTGGTATTCTAACAAAATCAGATTTTTACTTTAAGACAAATAGTCAAGAAATCATGGGGGATATAACAGAAATCTGTATTTGTTTGGCAAAGGCATAGAATAAGGTGCCAAGAGAAAGCTTTTCAAAATGCTGCAGTTGCACGGTATAAAATAGGACATAATAATAATAATAATTATTATTATGATTCTTCGGGCCTCCACTGAGTCAAAAAATTCATCGTGGGAGGCCAATCCTAGAAAACACAAAGTGTATCATATCACTCTTTGAACTCATTGGCTGTTCGTGCTCTCGCCACTATCGGGCAATGCATTTCACGTTGAACTGTGGAATGTATTGCAAAGAAACTAAATCCCACCTTCTTGCTCACAACTTCCAGGGATGGCCCCTTGTCCTTCCTTCTGTGCCACCAAGCGAAAGAACTCCTCAGTGTCAATCCTGTAGCCACTTCTCAACAGTTTAAAAGTCTCGATCATATCACCTCTCCTTTTATCCACCAAACTCCCTCAGCTTGTCTTCATAACTAACATTTTACAGTCCTGATACCATCTTTGTTATCTGCCTCTGTACCTTGTCCACAGTTAATTCATCCTCTTCAAATCCTGGGGACCAAATCTGAGAACAAAGTCTAAGTGTGTGGTCTGATCAGGTCTTTATACAATGGAATGACAACTCTTATCTCTGCAGGCCAGCATCCTTCTCAGTATTGCAG
The DNA here is from genome assembly GCF_054136105.1 of Typopeltis vanoorti. Classification (NCBI taxonomy): domain Eukaryota; kingdom Metazoa; phylum Arthropoda; class Arachnida; order Uropygi; family Thelyphonidae; genus Typopeltis; species Typopeltis vanoorti. The sequence goes on from NC_143566.1 coordinate 92,462,746, forward strand.
CAGATACTGAGATAGCAATACCAGATCCCTTGCCTCACCTACCTCCTCCAGTACAGTTACCCTGACAAAGTATGCAGCCTCCCATCAATGTATACCAAACTTCAAGACTTTGCATTTTGCTGCATTAAACTGATATCCCCATTCATTTTCCCATTTGTCCAGTTTATTCAAATCCTCTTGCAGGGCTACCATATCTGCACTACTACTACTAACCCTTCCCAGCTTCATATCTGCAAACAACTGAATATCCACTGCAATCCACTGACAATGTCATTGATATAAAGGTTAAACAATAGAGGTCCCAGTAACTGAGCCCTGTGGGACCTCACTTGTAATGTTCTGATATTGCCCCCCCCCCTCCCCATCACAACTCTCTGATACCTATCAGATAGCCAATCCAGAATCCAGTTCCCTAACCTGACATCTAAACTCATGTGCTGCAACTTAAATATCAGCTTATCATGTAGTACTCTGTTAAATGTCTTTGAAAAATGCAAAAAAATGGTAGATATACCTTTCCCTCATCATCTGCTATTGTCAATTTATTATAAAAGGCAATCATATTACTAAAGCAAGAGTGCCTCTCAACAAATCCATGTTGACTTTCACAGATAACATTACTCTCATCTACCCAATGCATGTGTGTGTGTGTAGAATGTAGATTATGTAGGTGTGTGACTATAGAACTAGCAAACAGGAGAAAAGGGTGATATGACAGACACCTACAAACTTCTGAAAGCATTATACAGGTAGATGAATTTTTCATTTAATGGAGGATGGTGAGAAGACAAGAGGACATCCATGGAAGTTCCCAATAAATGAGTCAAGAAAGGGATAAGAAATGATTTTTCTTTCAGTGGTGTGTGAATGGAATAACTAAGAGATGGTGGCTGCAGGATATGTGAATGCATTCAATAAAAGTATCAAAATCTGATATATTTCACTAACTCTTTACATATGCTGATGTTATTATTCCTAAATAAAGTCACTACTGATCTTCAAGATTTTTAACTGAAAAGAATTAAGCTATAATAACTGGTATAAAACTAGCAATAAAAAAGAGGGAAAAAATTAAAATGGGCAGGAACAAAGAAAACCAACTACATTCTCGATAGAGACCCTAGAAAAGGAGTAAACTATTTCATTACTTCAGCAAATTTTTAGTGACAATGGCAAATTAAATTTAGAAATATATAACAGATTAAAGAAAAGTTGGTATGGTGGAAAGGCAGTTGAATAAATTTATATGAAATAAGAGAAAAAATAGCCAAAATATTAAATTAAAAGTATATATACAAGATAGCATTCAACTTATGGATCTGAGAATTAAATATGGTCACAGGCAAGAAATTTCTAGAAAAATTAGAGTAATGAAGATGGCAGGCATCAGCAACAAAATCATATTAAACAGAATGGGAGAGAAAAGGTTAGCAAAAACAGGTTTGATGATGGTCTGGATCTTTTTCCTGCTAGAACAGCAGAAAAAAATCAAATCTAGGTAAAGTGCAGATTTGATTTTTTATCATTCTATCATAGTATTCTGTAGCCCCTCCCCATCCCTAAAAGGAACTGATGATAGCAATGATGAGCAAGGTCATCAAAGTAGTAAATTTAACAGTGATCTATCCTCTAGTGAATTATTCTATAAATTAATAAAGCTTTTCTAGATAATTATCATTTTTATAATTATTATACAGGAATCTCTAGGGAGTCAGACAACTCATCACAAGAGACTCATTATTCACACAATACCTATCCTTAAACTTATTAATTGATGAAGCACTCACAACCACCTCTGGCAACATATTCAATACCCTCAAATCAAACAATCTAGTCCCAATAACCTTGGTGATCCCTTGTTCTCTCCCTTGCTGCCATGTACTGAAAAAGTCCTCAGTGTCAATTCTCTAAAACCCCTTTAAACAACTTATATCCTTCTATCATGACTCCTCTGTTTTGCATGTCAGCTAGTTTTTGAAGCCCATAGACCATCAATATATTCTCATAGGTGTCTAGATTTTCTGTGATCAGGATAGAGAGGTTATTGTTTCCTTAAAATGTCTTATATAGAGAAACAATAACATCTCTATCCCTGCTTGTTAGTGTATTCAACCACATATCTGATGTGCTGCTTTGGTTACCTTCATGATATGTCTTTTAAACTTCAACTCCCTGTCCATAATCACCTTTAACGTCAATGCTGAAGTGAGTGAAGATTTCTGAGATTTGCCATAAATGGAAAATTTCAATGACCTGCGAAGAATGGTGTCATCATAGCCAGAGGTCAATACGTGACCACTGTTGCCATGAGTAAAGAATTCCAAAGACGCATGAAGAATGATATCAGCATGTCCGAAGGTAAATATGTGACCAGTTTCGAGAGATGTGTGCACGTGCACAATGGAGTTCTGGGCCTATATAAGGCAGCTTGCCGGAAAGGAAATTTATCTCATGGTTTTCTAAGCTTTCTCTTACCAAAATCCCTGTCATGCCAAGTTTGCTGTTTGAAATTGAAAGAGAAGCATCGTAAGGGCTAGGTCTTCTACCTGGGTACATCACTATGCAAGAAATATTGTGTTGTTCGTCTCGAAGGGAAGGACCTGTACATCGCCGCCATGTTAAGGATCCTATAAGGCAAGGCGTAGGTAGTCGACAACCATGACAAGGAAGAATTTTAGCAGAAGAACAGGAATGTGTCAGCAAGCGGAAGAAAGATAAGAAAAAGAATTACATGTGAACAAAAGGTTAATGTGAAAGACTCTGCTGAACAAGAATTGTAAGTAGTTGTAATACTGAACAAGAATATATGTCAAGCATCTATGCATATGCAATAATGTATATTAATGGTGAATTAGGCTTAACCAAGGTATGTCTCGTATTCAGTCAATGTTATGCTAGTTGTGAATTAGCTTAGTTCTAGAAAGAACTAGAAAGATTAGAAAGAACTGAGACTAGCAATAGAACTGTAATGACATTGTGTATATATGTGAATGTAACTCATTCTGTACATATTTCTGTTTGACTTAATTAAATGGTTTGTAAACAATACAGTGGACTGATTCTGTGAATGCACTATCCTAAAAAAATTAGAACCTGCATAAGATAGAAGTTTATATAAATCATATTTAAGCCACAATTAGTTTAAAGTAAGCATAATATAAGTGGGGGAACATAAATGATATCTGCTTATTCTTTATTTAAGATCTTCTATTCTCATACTCAAAATATAGCCTAATTGGCACAGTTGTTAAAACAAATAAATTTGTTAGACTATAGAGCATAAGAAATAAGAGAGAAGAAATAGATATATGGCAGCAATTGATAGCTAAGACAGCTGACCATTCACGAATATTAAAGAAAGCAAAGGCAAAGCAGGGTAATACAAGCACAGACAACGTTATAACAATACTTCATGTGCAAACTTTGTTTGCTTACACTTGGATAAAGAATTAAACCAAGAAGAAAACAACGTTGGTAACAATGTCTCATGCAGCGGTGAGTTCGAGGCTAATTGGTGTGAAGTAGAGAAAACCAAAATGAAATATATGGTGGTGGAGTGTTGCTACAGACTTGGCAGCTCAGTTGCAGGGGACGAAGAAATGCATCACCAATTTAGCATTATGGGTACTAAATGATCATTATGGGCAACTTTAATTATCCAAACATCGATTGGGTAAAAGAGAAATCTCATGATAAGAATGAAGAGGAATTTATTGAATTGTTGCAAGATAAACTTTCTCAAGCAACATGTAAAAGAAGGAACTCGAGGTCAAAGAGTGTCAGAAGGGGGTCTCTGTTAAGAATATGACTATTTTACCACCGGTTGGTGACAGTGATCATGGTGGTGTGCTTTTTTGGGAAGTATCTAATTATACTGATGTTCCCATTAGAACAGGTTAGACGCTGAACTACAAAGCTCGAGATTATGATGAACTTAGGAGAATACTATCTTTGGTATCAGTTACTGAATAGGAAAAATGTTAGCAATGCATGGGAATCTTTGAAAAAGTGCTTAAATAAGGTGGTATCTGAATCTATCCCTAGTATTAGAAGAATAAATAGGTTGTGAAATGTATATGTGAAAAGTAGTGAAATGGATCCACAAGAAGATGTCAAAAGATGTGGAAAACTAAAGGTAATCCAAAAGAATTTTATCGTTATGCCACAAGCAAAAGGAAGAATGAATGTGGAAGAATAATTTTATTGAATACAGATGGTACTTTAGTGTCAGAAGCTAATGAGTGCTTACTTTGCTAAGATATATCAACCAGGTGTATGTAACACAGTGCACAGTGCTACTGCTGCATTGGATGAAGAGTTAGAGGTTCATGAAAATGAGGTTGAAGAGCTGTTCAACTTTCATAAGAATCTGTCAATAGGAGCAGATGGAATATCAGCACATTTGCTAAAGGAATGTTCAGCTAAATTGGCTAGGCCTTTTACATGTTTGTATAACCTGAGTCTCAGCTCTGGAATGATACCACAGGAATGGAAGGAATGTATAATAGTTCTATTGTACAAGAGTGGCACAAAAACTGATGTGTCTAACTGCTGATCTATCAGTATCTCTAGTATAGTAGTAGTGAAGATTTTAGAGAAGTTGGTAAGAACTCACATACAGAAATTTATCCTTTAGTAAACCCATCCTGCAAGGAGCAGCATGGGTTTACTAAAGGAAGGTCATGTTTTAGCAATCTGCTCATTTTATAACCATGTTACGGTCAAGTTGGATAAAAGGAATGGATATACAATGATAATGTTGGATATTGCTAAGGCATTTGATAGGATACCACATGAAAGGCTATTGCCTAAACTGGAGAATATGAGACTGGAATATAAACTCTTGACATTGTTCAGCAGATGGTTGACAGATGGATACCAAAAAGCGGTATATGGTGGGTTTGAATCTGCCAGATTTAAGGTGACCAGATAAGTGACTGGTATTCTACTGAAATGAACGATTCAACATTATGCTATTCCTTCTGTGGATATTTTAATCTTTTTTTTTTTAATATGATTAAAATGAATAATAACGTATGTATATTTGCCATATTCTATGACTAATATTCACATTGATCATCTTTGCTATACACAATCCAGTGGAGATGGATCAACTGTAATTTACTGACCTCTTTATAACTTTCTTATATTTATAGTATTCCACCATGCTGTACAATAGGAGCCTGTAAAGTTTTGTATACATGTCTGTGTATTATTGGGTGTATTTTCCTAGAGGAAAATGCCAGCGTTCCAAAAGGAAAACTATAAGAAATAAATAAAAATTCCATTTTTATATATATTAGCTAAATTTACTTAATTCTGTGTGATAGAGGTCCTTGCTGAATATGACACTATTTTAATATCTGATCAATAGGAGTTCTTATTTTCATGTTTCCAAGTGACAGTTTGTTTTGTGAAAGGATATGGAATATTATTATAATCAACAGCCTTTGGGTTTTCTAAAGATTTCATCTCTATGAATATAAAACTAATAAATAATTTTCAAATTTAAAAGTTTATTATTATATGAAAGTATCAACTTTCACTAAGCAAAAAACAAATTTATGATAGAATCAGAAGGATTAATTTAGCACAGTGACGCATACAACCAAGTCATAAATGCTGAAAACTAGCTATCTTTTGTCATGCACATATGTAAATAACACAGGACCGTTTCAATTCATACAAATATATCACTACTACTAGTACCATAAATGTTATTACAGTAGGTACCATTTAATGTGATCACACTGATTTTACAAAATCGGAATTGTATTAACTAATAATAAAGAAAGATTTCAAAATAATGAGATGGGACCATAATAGCCATATGTATTATTACTTGGTTAATTTTTTTTTTTTTATCAATTCAACTTATTGAATATAAAATCCAAATATATCATATTTATTCAACAGAGCTATCTCAGAATTACAAATTTATTTATATAGAAAATATACAAAATAAATAAGTAAATCTTTTTAAAATGCATGCTACCCAATATTTCTCACTTGCAATCTTTCATAATTCTGAAAATGCATTCTTTTAAACTAAAATGATTTTACATGGCTATAATTCCCTTCCTTGAATTCTAAGGCACTCCATTCCAATAACTTATATCTAATGGAATAAATGATCCTTGCAAGTAATACATCATTAAAAACTCAAGGTTTTCTAATCATAATAAATTTGCATTATTTGTTTAAAATAAAATTTTGATAATATTAAATGAATTGATCACATCATAATATTAAATGAATTGATCACATCATGCTGAGGAAATTATGTATCATACAATTTTAGAATTTCATATGATCACTATTACATAAGTTAATAGCAAAGAGTGATAACAATAAGCAGAACCTACTGTACTAGAGCACCTAAATGCATATAATACACTGCTATTTCTGCAAGCTAACATTAACTATACTTACACACACACACATATATATATATATAAATATATACTGTTATTACTATTACAAATATTTTGAAATCATAGAATTACTTAAGTCTTTCAAAATAAAACAATATACATTTTCTCAAACCTGAAAAATAATATCATATGGAAACTAAGTAAACAGTAAGAAACTATGTATTAATCATTTTAAAGTAATGTGAACAACAATCTTTAGGGAGCGCTCTATTCTCAAGACTGTATATATTAGAGAACAATTAAACTGCATATATTTTGGTAAGCAGCTAGTCACTATGCTATCCTATTAAGTATCATCTCCATCCAAGAGATTGGCTACTACAGATCTCCACATATTTCTGTCTTAGGTTATGCTCTTGCTGTCTCTACTATATGGGCCCACCTACTCCTTTATGATTTTGAACCATATTGTGTGTGTGTTGTTGTCTTTCTTCATTTTCCTTTGATTCTTTCCTCTAATAAATCTTGATGACTTTCATGCCTCATAATATGACCCACATATATTTTTCTTTTCTGTATGTTCCTCATTAAGTCCAAAATTCCTTCAATTTCAGTTCTTTTTGGACCTATGGGATCTTCAATAATCTCCTATATGTCCACATTTTGAAAGCATCAATTCTTCTATCTTTATCTTCTATGGGAAGTTATTAGCTTCTATATACAAGTAGCTTAGTCGTAAAGATACTTCATGTTCAAACTTTGATTGCTTACACTTGGATAAACCAAGAATATAATTTCTTGGCATCTTTAATTTAATCTTCTACTATCTTGTTTATTGTCCATGTTTTTGCTGCTCCACAGAGAATAGCAAACTAAATACAGCATTTAATCATTATTGATCTAGTTTTTTTTTTGTTTTTTTTTTCCCCCCCGTCAGTGTGTTTTTCATTCTGTTAACATGTTCACTTCAGGGAAGATTCTGTACCTGCAGGACTTCTCATTGCCATTTGTGTGCCCCTTCTGTGTCAGGTGGATGGGTTCACTGACACAAAGTTTATACGGAATGTTGATTGCAATCTTTCAGCAGAATTTTATTTGAAGTTGGCATTTGTGATCTGTCTTAATGTCAAAAATTTCAAATGCAATTGAACAAACACTTATTTCATGTAATTGAAAATTTGGACAAATGTTAGGACAATTGTTTTAGTTAGAGATTGTGTTTGTGTTACAACAACCAGTTTTGCTTGAGTCTATGCAGCATAGTTTCTGTGGCAGAGGATGTGTTTCATTAAGTAGCACTGATTTTATTCCACTTGTCCCTAATTGCACTATTTGTTGACAAATATTACAGAGACTGTAAAAGTCTCTGTACCTTATTCAGTGATACAATAAAACTATTGTTTTTCTTGTATCTGCAGTATATAGTGGTTGTTGGGTAAGGCATGTTGTTTATTATATAGGGACAGCTGCTTCCAGTCAGTATACACAGGGAGTGAAAATTTATCTATTCCTAACTGAAAATGAATCCTATATTCTATAAGAAGAATGCAACTGATGAAAACTAACCAACTAGAAACATGTTGGAAATCCACATGCTTTAGTGATGAGTTTACTGAGCTACTGTAAAAAATAAATAAAATATCTGATGAAGTTCGAATTTTTGAAGATGTAGTGAATAATTCAGATGATTGCAACTGATTATTGTATTTACAGAGCAGTTCCTCATCTGATGAGGAAGATATTTCACAAAGTAAGGTTTCTGAATTTTCAGTTTCAAACAAATGGAATCCAATAAGTAACGTGGCAGTACTGGTTCAAGAGTACAGTAGAGAAGATGAGTAACTTTTTTCATGTAATTGAAAATTTGGACAAATGTTAGTACAATTGTTTTAGTTAGACACTGTGTTGGTATTACAACAAACAGATAACCTACTAATAACCTACTGGAATTTATAGTAAGAAAAACTAACAGATGTGCAGTTAGTGCTTACCTACAACTCAAAATTGTGAAACTCCACACAGACAAGTGAATTCCAAGAATTAAACTTATTAAGAACCAAATAAGTTTTGTTTTTTTTAAACAAATTATGCCTATGATAAATGCAAATATATGAAAGTCTAGAGTTTATAGGATCACATACTCTTCACTCCACCTCCAGATACTTATAACACAAGCACACACAATATCACTGACGTAAACTATTCATAATCCATTTTACAGTACAGATACAGAAAGTATTTTTATTCACACATTCTTTCTCTTCCTTATATTTGCTATTCTTTACACCTTTTAGTAAATCGAGTATAGTAACTAATAATCAAATATATCATTCTCTTTAATTATTATTTATTAATATATTCTGAAAATAACATTCCTTTTCACCTCTCTCCCCCATTAGTTACAATTTACAACAAACATAGTTTAACAACAAAGTTTTTACAAGTTACAACAACAAACATAGGAACAAAATTGCCAGTAGTTCTGCTTGCTTTGCCAGATGGTTAATTTGCAGTGAGAGAGCTAAATCACCCCGATGTGAATGTGTTAAAGGTTGATTTTGTGATTTCTGTTCTTCTAATGCAGGGTGTCCCAACCTGGGGTACCTGTACCCCCTGGGGGTCTGGGAAGCTTGTCCAGGGGATACAGTGAATAGCAGGTAAATAAGTATATTATGCTATTAATATATTCCAAAAATAGTTATGTTATCAAAAGTTGCAGGGTATTCCATTGGTATACTGTCTGTCAGCCAGCACCAGTAACATTTCAGGTCTCTTTTTGGACACAGTGAGGTTGCATAGACTTTTTTCTCACTGCAGGGTCTGATAACTCAAAATGCTCGATTAAGATTCAAGATAGCTAGTGAAATTTCCAGATCAGCGCTCCCTCGAGGCTCGCCTCCACACCTCCTGCGCATGCATGTGATGTACTCTATGGTACGCACTCCAACTGCTTCATTTCGACATGGTCACAGTACACACGTTTTAGTGATAAACATAGATTAGCTAAACTACTTTTGCCGACTTCACTTTTGCTGACTAAATTTTAATCTAATCGTAAGTAGCTTATAGTTTATTTTTAGCCTATTCTAAAAATGAAAGGATAGATCAAGATTTAAATACATTAAAATATTATTTATTTTTTAGCTTATTTTTAAAAAGAAAGGTTAGATCAGGATTTATATACAAAAAAATATTTTTGCAGAGCCAAGGAATGACCATGCCAAAGAAATGTTGTTACCAAGATTCATATGTGCAATGTGGCTTTACTTTTGTGCTTGACAAAGAAGGTGTGCAAAAGCCGCAGTGCTTCATTTGCTCCAAGATATTCAGCAATGGCAGTATGAAGTCATCAAATTCTAACGAGTCAGAGTCCTCGTTTAGAATAAAACGAGCACAATTTGGTAAGAATATCACACTTCATGACCATGGATTTATTACCCCGAAGAAGCCAGCATTGGAGGCCAGTTATCGCATCGAGGGTCGCCAAAGAAAAGAAACCACATACAATTGCTGAGACATTAGTGAAGCCGTGTGAAATAGACGTGGTTGAGTTGATGTGTGGTAAAGAAGCAAAAGAGAAAATTGCACAAATACCATTATCAAATAATACAATTTGTGATTGGATTCGAGAAATGTCAGAAGACATACGTGTACAGGTAGCGGAGGAAATCAAGAAAAGTCCGGCAAAAATGAGTTTACAGTTGGATAAATCAACTGATGTCTCTAACTGCACACAGCTTCTTGTTTTTACTAGATATATACATCAGAATGAAATAAAAGAGGAATTTCTTTTTTGTAAACCTTTGAAAGAAACAAAGACAGTGGACATTATGAATTTGGTGAATGATTTTTTTTCTATTGAAATGGCCTTTCATGGGAATTAGTAGAATTTATTTATACTGACGGTTCTCCCACTATGTTGGGGAAAAAATCAGGTTTCACTGCCTTAGTTAAAAAAATCAACCCAAATATTTTTACAAGCCATTGCATCTTTCACCGGCATGCTTTAGCATCTAAAACACTTCCAAATAATTTGAAAGTCGTTTTGGATGTTGTTGTTCAAGTTGTGAATTTTATCAAAGCAAAAGCATTGAATCACCGTGTGTTTAAATCTTTGTGTGAAAAGGTTGGAGCAGATCATATCGTACTGCTGCTTCATACAGAAGTAAGCTGGTTATCCAGTGGAAATGTTTTAGGAAGAGTTTTTGAACTTAGAAATTTAATTGAATTTCTTTTATTTAATTGAAATTTTTTTAGCCGAAAAAGAATCTGCTTTTGCTTCATATTTCAAAGATCCAAACTTTGAGATTTCTCTGGCTTATTTTTCTGATGTATTTGGAATTCGTAATTCTGTGAACTTTTCACTGCAAGGTACAGATGTCATTCTCTCGGAGGCTGAAGAAAAGAAACAATCATTTCAAGAAAAATCGACTCTCTGGGGAAGAAGGGTGGAGTTAGGTAACTTTGCCAATTTCAAATCTCTTGATGAAATCACTTCAGATCCGGCATATGAACTAAAACAGGAAGTTTGTGATAACATTATATTGCATTTAAAAACTTTGAAAGAGGCACTTGCAAGAATAATTCCTCCTGACCAAATGAATGAAGCCTGGATATACATAACCTTTTTCATATTGATTTAGAAAAAATCAATGACAATGACCCAGTGAAAGACGAGCTAATTGATCTCCGTAATAACAAGAAACTCCGAATTGAATTCCAAACAATGAAGTTATAAAATTTTTGGTGTACACTTGAAGAAGCATATCCCGTCACCACCAAACGTGCTTACATGGCTACAATTCCATTTATAACAACTTATCTATGTGAATCAGGATTCTCAGTTCTGTTTTCAATCAAGTCCAAAACAAGAAACAAACTGGAGCCTGAACATGATATGCAGGTATCTATTTCAAAAACTGTACCAAGAATAAAACTGTTGGTGGATAAGAAACAGAATCAAGGGTCTCATTAGTCGATTTTACTGCAGTTTAATAAAGATTTTACAATTTTATAATAATGTAATTGATTTATTTACCGAATAAAGCTTTTATGAAAACTTAATTACTATTTATTTCTTATATTCTTGGAATCTGTATGGTAAACTTAAGAATTTATTTTTTATTATAATGAATAAGGGGTACCAGATAATTTACTAAAAGCGAAGGGGGGGGGTATGGAGACCAAAAAGGTTGGGAACCCCTGCTCTTTTGCATTTTTCATCCTTTATAATTAAATGTTCTATATAAATGTGGCATTCAACTTGTTCAATACTTTGGTTTTCTACTCTGATTTTTAACTTTGGGATATATTTTCTTACTATCATAACTATTTTTTTTTTAATTTAGTGTAAGGTCATACTTTTTATTTTGTGTAATTATTTCAGTTTCTCAACAATCCTCTACATAACAAAAGTTAATTATATTTCTTCCTCCAGTTCTTCCATAGGTTCAAAATATTTCTTTACTGTAGAAACTGAACAGAAAAGGAGAAATCATCCTATAATACCTTTTTGTATTTGCAAAGTTTCTGACAGTTCACAGTTGATTTTTATATTTGCTTTTTTGGTTCATATATATATATATATATGGGAATCTAAGCTAGACAGAATGTATAGTCTGTGGTTAGTTTGCACTTGGGGAATTTGTACTTAAATGTAATATTTCAGTATAGTTTAGTATAGTTGTGCATTGTCTGAATAATGGTGGTAGCTGCAATTCAATTTACCAATGTCTTTTTGCCAACTCCTCTGCCATTTACGGACTACATTCTACACAGCATATGTGATGCTTGCAGCACGTACACATCCTGGCAGTTAGAAATGTGGCAGGTGAGAGACAAAGGAGTGCAGGTTTGTGTAAAATGTAGAAAGTGGAAAGAACTTAGTGATTTAGAAATTAGCATAATGGATCTTGGCAGTGTTACATGAAAATGGGTCACTGAATACTGACCAAGAGAGAGACAAGCAGCATGATCGAGGGTGAAGAAAATAAGTGGTACGTGAATGAGAATAAAAAAGTAGGGAGAGTAGTAGGTTTGAAAGATGGTGTAATTTTGGAAGATCATACCTGGACAATATGTTGTCCACGTATGATAAAGGGCTGCAGAGAAAAGTGTAAATAATGAATATTATGATAGCCAGAATGTGTCAAAAGAGGCTTGGATTATGTGGATGCATGGAGGGCATTTGAGGACAGAAAGGAAAGAGACAGCCTGCATTTGAATGTGGAAGAACATAGGCATCTGGGGAGACTGTTGTTCTCCATACAAGTAGATGTGTCAATGCAGGGAAACTAGACTGGTAGGATCAATGTTGAGTAAGAGTGGGTAGCTAGCAGAAAGAGAGAGAAGAAGAGATTAGGAGAATGGAAAAATCAAATGCAAAGCAGAGAAAGAGACTTATGAAAATGATAGCAATGGAGACCAGGAAAACCAGTGAAAGAGAAGGAATGAGAGAAAGCGAGACAGTGCAGGAACCAGGAATGGAGGGATGACAGAACAGCAGGTAAGTGGGAAAACAAGGAGAGAAAGTTCAGAGAAGAGAGATGTAGCTCAGCAAGGAAGAAATAGAATGATAAGAGGTGTTATGTATGGCAGATGATCTGTGCTGTGCAAGATAGAATACCAGAGGAGTGCCTGCCTGGAGGAAAAATAGATAGTGTGACTATGACAATTAAGTGAGATGATTGGGATGGTGGGTACGAATGACTTGGGAAGAAATGTGAATTGGAGGACGAGAGATCTGAGGTTATTCCTCAAGGTTGTACAGGAGAGAAAGAGGTGGAGAAAGGGAAGATAATGCGTTGTCCAGGTATGATAAAGGGCTGCAGAGAAAAGTGTAAATAATGAATATTATGATAGCCAGAATGTGTCAAAAGAGGCTTGGATTATGTGGATGCATGGAGGGCATTTGAAGACAGAAAGGAAAGAGACAGCCTGCATTTGAATGTGGAAGGACATAGGCATCTGGGGGGGGGGGGGACTGTTGTTCTCCAAACAAGTCAGTGTATTAATGCAGGGAAACTAGAATTATCAATGGGAATGGTATCAGATGGTGTCTATAAGTATAGAAAAATCAGAACTCCATGGTGGACTGGGGAAGTTAAAGAGGCAGTCAAGGATATGAAGAAAGCATATCAAAAGATCCAGAAGTAAGTCGACTTGTGTACTTAGAGATTACAGAGAAAATGGTAAGAAAGCAAAGAACTGGACACTAAACAAAAAGTCATGGGAAGACTTTGGCAAGACCACTGACAGAGCTCTAATAGTACTCAGAATGTGAGAATTACAGAGGTATATCCCTACTCAGTGTTCCTGGTGAGATTTATGTAAGTTTACTAAAGAAATGGCTTAAAAAAATTGTGGAAGAGAAACATGGTGAAGAACAAGCTGAATTCGAACCAAATAGATTTATTATAGATTTATTTAGACCTGGAAAAGGCATATGACAAGGTGCCAATGGGAAAGAAGATATTTACATATAATGTCCCATTTACACCATTAACTATCATCAAAATGATAGTTATATGGTGTAAATGAGACATTATATCAAGCAATATGAAGATGGCTTGATGTTAAATCAGGTGAGTGACAAGGGTGCACATTATGTCCACTGATATTCATTATCGGTATGCATCACATTATGAAGGAAAGTAGAATTAAATCTGATATCAAAATTGGCAATGTTAATCTCAGCCCTTTACTCTATATAGATGATATTATTATTACGGGAAACTCCAAGGAGTCCTTAGACTCATCAAGAGAGGCCCTAAAATATCATATCAAGAACAACTATTTGACATTTGCACAGTATCTGCCATACTTTGCTTTGAACTCATTTACAGTCATGGCACCCACAACAAACTCTGGCAGCTTATTCCACTCACTCACCACTCTCCAAGTAAAAAAACTAGTTCTAACACCCTTGCTAACTACACTCTTGCTCAGTTTCCATGGATGGCCCCTAGTTCTCCCATCACCAGATGAAAAATTTCCTCTGAAATAACCTTGTAAAAACCCTTCAGTAATTTGAATGTCTCAATCATATCACCCCTTTTCTGCCTATCAACCAATTTCTGTAACCCACAAATCTTCAATGTGTTCTCGTAAGGTTCATTCCATAGACCAGCTATCATCTTGGTCAATCGCCTCTGGATCCTCTCCTTCAAGAAGAAACCCAGCGGCCCAGATCTGGGCACAGTAGTCAAGATGAGGTCTTATCAAGGCTCGATAAAGAGGAACAATAACTTGCTTATCTCTGCTCATCAAAGTATTCTTCAGTAACCAAGTGATCTGATGAGCTGATTTAGCCACTTTTGCTATGTGCCACCTAAACTTCGACTCCCTATCCACCAACACACCCAAATCTTTGGCTTATTCAACCTCCTGGAGTACAGTTCCACCAATGTGATATACTGCTGCTAATTTTTTCACCCAAAATGCACAACCTTACACTTTGCTACATTAAACTGACATCCATTCTCATTAGCCCAGACTGCCAATCTGTCCAAATCATCCTGCAAAATTTTGACATCTGCATTCACTATTGCTCTACCCAACTTTGCATCATCAGCAAATAAATGAACAGTTCCTCTCAGATCCTCTCCCATATCATTAATGAACAAAAATAGCAGTGGTCTAAGAACAGACCCCTGCGACACAACACTAGTAACAGGCCTTCTTTTGGACTCGTCTTCTCCTGAATAAACTACTCTCTGATATCTCTCCATCAACCACCCTCCTATCCATCTCACTAACCATATATCCATCCCCATGTGCTGCATGGGGATGGATACATGGAAGAGTTTACTGATTAGAATTCCATGTGGTATCCTATCAAAGGCCTTAGCAAAGTCCAGCAGTATCACTGTAAATCCATTATCCCTTATCCAGTTCAGTCGTCACTGCATTATAAAACATGAGCAAGTTACTGAGGCATGATCTACCCTTTCACAAAACCATGCTGTCCTCCATACAATATCACATTTTCATCTATCCATTCCTGTATTTTGCTCAACTAATATCTCCAAAACCTTGACAACGATTCCTGATATGCTGATTGGTCAGTAATTTGCAACAGCAGTCTTGGAACTTCCTTTATGCAATGGAATTATTTTCCCCTCTTTCCACCCAATTGGGACTAACCCAGAGTTGAGATTTAAATTACACAATACGGTCAAGGAAACTGGCAATTCCTTTGCCGCTTCACATAAGACTCAAGCTGGTATACCATCCAATCCCACAGATGTATTTATGTTAAGGTTCTGTAATATACTATTCACCTCTATTTCATTCACTTCAATTCCTGTGTCAGCCATTCATTCTCTCATTCCTGCAATATCACAGCCTGGATGATATACTCTTGCAAAGTGTTCGCTTAGTAATTCTACTATTTCATCTGATTCAGTTACCTCCCTACCATTGGCATTCCTTAGAATCATTTTGCAATATATATTTTTTCTTTAACTTGAAGCATATCGAAAGAACTGTTTGGGATTCACTTTAGCTTGCATTGCTAATTTGCTTTCATAATCTGCTTTAGCTTTTCTTACCACACTAGTTAGCTTTCTGGCCTGTGCTTTGTATTGTTCGTATGCCTGCAAGTCACCTTTCTCTTTAATTTCATCCACAATTGTTTCTTTTTTTTGCAGTTCAAGCTTAATAGTGTTATTCATCCATTTAACACTGACTATTATATTTCTAAATATATGCAATAAAAGTCTGCAAGATTCTCTGACTAAAAGAACTTGTAATAAATTTGGTATGAAAAGCAGCAATTAAAAGACAAAGACAATGAAAATAGGCAGAAACATTGAAAACATCAAATGTATCCTCAATGATGAATACGCAGAACAAATAAAAAATTTCAGCTATTTAGGGACAGTTTTTAGTGAAGCTGACAAATTGAATATGGAAATAGACAACAGAATTAGTAAAGTTGATATGGTAGAAAGTCAGGATACATTTTTATGGAATAAGAAAGAAATTAGTCATAACACTAAATTAGATGTATACAAGACAGTGTTCAAACCAGTTAATTTATGGATCTGAGAGCTGAGTTAGAAATAAAACACCTGATCAAAGACTGGAGACCACACAGGAGAGCTCTGAGAAAGATGAGGTGAATATATAGATGGCATCAATGGCAGTACTGTATTAAAAATGAGAATATTAGGAAAGAACTTTCCATTGTTAGCATGCAGGAATGTATTAGCAGAGCTAATCTCAGATGGCATGGTCACTTACAACTTAGCAAAATAAGTTCTTTGCTAGAATAGCAGGGAAAAGACCCATAGGAAGACTAAGATGTAGCTGGATTGATATATAATAAAAAAAGTGTCTTAAAAAACAGAAACATATGATCTGATAATATTGGAATGTTGACAGATAATAGATTAATTTTGAGGAAAATTGTCAATAGGAAGTTAACATAATCTTTTCATGCAGTACTACCATGGCATCCTTTACACCTGCTTAGTGTACATATCAGCATAATCTAATTTAACTTATCTACCAAAAATTAGAATAATATTTTATTTACAAGAGAAGCCATGAAAAAAGAAACAATGTAACTGCAATTAAAAAAAATAATTCATCAGCTGCACCCACAAAAGTTGTTAGTCTACTGTAGATTAACAACTTTTATGGGTGCAACTGATGATTTTTTTTTTCATTGCAGTTAGAATGAATCTTTAGATTCATCAAGGGAGGCTTTAAACAGGCCAAGCACTATCCAGCAGTAGCCATTTTTAATAAAGAATCAGATACCTATGTGTAACAGTGTACATGTAAGCCGTTTCATTTTTGATAAAGAATCAGAGAACCAAAAAATGAGGGACTGATGGGGGGGGGGGGGGGGATCAATTAGCAGAAGATAAGTCATCCATTGAAAAAAGTAGTCTCACAATTAAAAATGTAGTCTCACAAAAATCAGATGCCAAGGATGGGACCACAAAAAACAAGTTTAGAAGTCAATCTCAAAGAATGGCAGCAAAGAACCTATCACCTAAAGCATAAGTGAATTAAAGGAAAATGACAATTCTACATTGCAGAAGGTAAAAGACAAAAATTCAAGCAATTGACTTCAAATAAAGAGGGGAAGCATATCTCAAGACCACCTCAACACAAGTCCTGGACTTTCAAATTGCTTCAAGGAATATCAATCAAAACTGTCCAATGAAGAAATGTCAATACTGCACAAGGTATAGAGAAAAAAATTGTCAGCACAAAAATAAATTATTAATGACCAACATTGGAACCCTAGATCAGAGGGTTTTTTTTAAATCAAGCATGGCTACATTTTTTTTTATAGCTTGAAAGAAGTCTATCAAGCCATACCAAAAATGATCTAACTTTATCCTCTCCATCATCTTGGTATCTACAGTATCCTTGGCTCCCTCAAACTAACTTCCTTCTTTAAACAACATGAATGTTCATAAATATTTTCATAGTTTTCACTTAATTTGCAAGGTATATATATGATATTGTCATACAACTCCAGGGTGAAAGGCTAATTTCAGGGAAGAAATTCAAGTACCTTGGGTCAGTTGTCGAGAGGAATGGTGACCTGGATGAGGAAATACAGCACCGAATAACATGCGGTTGGATGAATTGGAGGAAGATGAGCGGGGTCCTGTGTGACAAGAGAGCGAGTTGTAAGAGGAAAGGAAAGCTCTATAAGATGGTGGTGAGGCCGGCGATGCTCCATGGTGCGGAGACATGGCCTATAACCAAGGCACAGGAGAGAAAGATGGAGGTAGCAGAGATGCGGATGTTGAGATGGATGAGTGGTGTGACAAAGAAGGACAGGATAAGGAATGACTACATCAGAGGGACGGTTAAGGTGGGACCAATTGGCAAGAAGATACAAGAAAGTAGGCTGAGGTGGTTTGGACATGTTGAGAGGAAGGGTGAGGAGTATGTTGGTAAACGAGTGGAGTATATGGAGTTGGAGGGAAGGAGGAAAAGAGGCAGGTCCAAGCTCAGATGGAGGGATAAGATGACAGAGGATCTTAGGGAGAAAGGATGGAGTCCGAAGGATGCCCTGGACCGGAGAACT
This sequence comes from Typopeltis vanoorti, assembly GCF_054136105.1. Lineage (NCBI taxonomy): Eukaryota > Metazoa > Arthropoda > Arachnida > Uropygi > Thelyphonidae > Typopeltis > Typopeltis vanoorti. The sequence continues at coordinate 92,481,178 of NC_143566.1, forward strand.
TGGAAGAGGAAGGTTAAAGATTGGTGCGCCGACCCCGTTTAACATGGGATAAGGCAGAGTGAAAGAAGAATACTGCTGGTCCTCAAGTACCTTCATTCATAACTAAGTGCTTCTCAGTAAAGATCGGTGTCATACACTATCAATGGTGGGTTTCTAGAGAAAACGTGTGGAATCTTATGATTCTAGATTGCATTCATGCTGTTCTGTTTAGTATAGCTTGTTTCATTCTTTTTCTTGAAGGTTGTCAAATGAAGAAGATAGATACTGTGAAGATGAAAGAAGCAGAAAAAATGCATTTGAAGTCAAAGAACAAATCTGTGCATGACACATTGATGAAGACTTAGATTCTGTGAATGACTTGAATTGACATTCAGATTGTAATTTACATATACTAGTCATTTGTTTCATTTACACAACTTGCATGTAGGGTCAGCATATGTACTGTTATATATAAATATAAAATTTGATAAAGTCAGCTTGCAGGAAAAGGTTAAACAGTGCTAGATCAAGCTTACAAAAATCAGAAATTGTCAAACAATTATGAATGCATTCAATGCATTTTAAAGCCTTAAATCAATGGTGAAAGACAGTTTTGAGCCAACCCAATAATTTTTGCTCTTTGTGCTAGAAATTTTACTTCAAGAAATCTTAAAACACGCAAATGTCAAAATAATTCAGACCAAAAAAGTATAAACCTATGCTTACAACCATCAAGTGAAGAAATCTGGATCTCTATCCAAAGTGATAAATGGACTCAGTATTTCTGAAATTATGAAAAACAGAATTTACAGAGATAAATACAGCCACATTAATCCATGACTGGTTTATCTTCCTCATTTACTGTTTGAGATTTGACAATAAATCAACAAGAGAGGATCAGGAAATCATGAACATATATACGACTTTTATACCACCATACTTCAACATTTCTGGTTGAATATCATCTACTCCTGCTGCCTTTCCACTTTTAAAGCCTTTGATGGCTTTATCTACTTCAAGTATGGATATGTATTCCTGACTGCATGCCTGGGCAGTGTTTTTTTTTACCACTGTGCTGTCATCACTGCTTGTTTCATTTAGCAGTTTTTCAAAGTAATTACTCCATACTTCAAGGATATCTTTTTCTCCCGTTTTCATGTCACCTTTGTCATCTCTAACTCCTTTTACAGCACTCTTTCCTCCATTCCTAAGCTTCTTCAACAACCTCCAGAATATTTTGCCACCTTCTTGATATTTGTAATTGTAATGTAATTAATAAATTCAACTACTTTATGTATTTTGTATTAATCATTTTTATGTGAATATTTTTGAATTTTGGAACGAATCATATGAGTTTCTATTATTTCTTATGGGGAAATTTGCTTTGATATACGAGTGCTTTGGATTACGAGCACGTTTCCGGAACGAATTATGCTCACAAACCAAGGTACCACTGTACCTAGGATCCCTAATAACAATAATGAATACCATAGCAGAAGAAATAATAGAATAATAGCTGGAAATAAATGGTATCACATGCATAAAGGATTATTGGCTAGTAAAGTTGTAGATAAGAATTCTAAACTAAAAATTCATAAATCAATTATCAGACCAGTAATAACATATGGATGTGAATCATGGACTCTACCCCAAAAAGAAGACAATAGGTTAAGGAATTTTGAATGGAAAATAATGAGAAAAAATTTATGGACCAATTAAACAGAAGAATGAGAATTACAGAATAAGAAGAAATAGTGAAATTAACGAATTAATATGGACAGAAGATATTGTTAGATTTATTAAGGCACAAAGAATAGCATGGATAAGCCACTTAGAATGAAAAAGATGAAAGAAAGTAGAGGAGTTAAAAACATATATATAAATGGAAAATAACTGGACAAAGAAGAGGAGGAATACCCAAAAAGAGATGGTTGGATGAGGTTGAGAAAGACCTTGGAATTCTTAAAGCTAAGAATTGGGAAAGAACAGCATTGAATAGAGTAGAATGGAAATATATTGTGAAGCAAGCCAAACCAACAAAGGATTGTAGAGCTAAAAGAAGAAGAAATATCTACCCTAATTACTGGTCCTACACATTGGCAAAATGGACTGGCATGACAAAAATGGAACGATTTTTTTTTTTTTTTTAAGCTTTTTTCCTTATTTTACTGGAACTCTCCCTACCTGATAATATCAAACTTATCAAACACTGTTTAGACAGAATGTTTTTTCAATTTGGTGACAAATACCACAAGAAGAAGTAAAGGTTGGTGATGAGCTCATAGGTTCCTCATAGCTCTCCAAATTACTTATGTAATCATTTGAGAGAATCTTTGAATGTCATTACATAAAACCGAAAATATGACCTGGATGTGTAAATGATATTTTCATTGAATTATTGAGATAAAACAAATATGTTCCTTTCATAACACAGTGGAATTTCTATTTGCATTGCTTCATTACTTAGAGATTTAACAATTAGGTTTATTTATGAGCTAGTCCAAAATTATGCAGTTTCCTAAGCTCTTCTGAAGATAACAAAATCTTTTTCTTTTTTTGGAACTTCAGGAGATATAGAATTCACTATTCCTGTGGTAAAACTTCTTCGTATCAGTCAGTCAGGAGAGATTATTTGAGGTATTAAAAGAAGTCAGGCTTAATCATGCCATGGAATGAAATATATCTACAATGCTAAAAACTGGAGGAAAATTTATTTCCTATCATGTTATTATAAGGGTGCTTAAGGGTCAAAGCTGTATAACTGAGAGGAGACCTCCACATAGCCTTTAAAGGAATGCGGAGAACCGACCAGGGCTTCTGACCTAATGTCCAATCCTCACCTTCTCGTGGTGCACCCTGTTGGGTATCTACTTTGATACTGAACGAACGAGGATGGGCTGGCAATTTGGGATTTAGCCGACCAAATTGTATTCTTATGGGTTAAACCAAAATAAAAAATGATGGTACAACATGACAAAATTTCATGCCGGCTGGGGCGTCGCCCGGTTAAACAAGGTCCCCGTTGTTTTCGCCAGGGAACCAGGGCGAACAGCGAAAAGTCAGCTACTGGAACAAATCTGAAAACAAACCCCAACTCAACATCACCAGAGTTAAAGATCGGTACTATCAACGTAAGAAGCCTGAATGGCAAAGAAATGGAGCTAGCTGAGGAATTAGATAAGTACCAGATCGACATAATAGGGGTGACTGAAACAAAAAAGACCAAAACTGGTGAGATCTTTCTGAGCAATAAATACAAAATGTTATATTGAGGCAATGACAATCAAGGAAAACAAGGAGTAGCCATAGTATTCAACACAAAATACGAGGCTAATCTTCTTGAATGGCAGTCAGTCTCAAGTAGAGTAATGTGGGCAAATATGAGAATGGGGAACTGGACAATGAGACTTATTTGTGCCTATGGTCCCACAGGAGGATCTACTAAGGTAGAAGTGGAGGAATTTTTTGAGGCTTTAGAAAAAGCAACTGACACAATGAAAAAGGAAAAGTTGGTCCTTATTGGGGATCTAAATAGTAGAGTAGGAAATGATTGTGAGACATACAAAAATATTTTGGGAAAATTTGGAGAAAAGAGCAAAGCTAATAATAATGGCAAATATCTGTTGGATTTCTGCTCAGGACATGGACTGGTTATTACTAACACCATGTTCCAACATAAAAATGTGCACAAATTCACATGGAGAGAAGAGGCTAGGAATAAGAAAAGTCTCATTGACTATGTTATTGTTGATAGTGATGTTTTCTCCTTGGTGCAGGACACCAGAGTGTACAGAGGATTTGAAATTGGAAGTGATCACTATTTATTAATGATCACAAATTGAAATTCAATTTTATCCTGCTCAAGACTTTAGTCTTGAGCAGGATAAAATTGAATTTCATATTGAAAAGAATAACATGTAAGAAAGTTTTAAAGCGAATAAAAGTTGAGCAGCTCTCAGATGTGAACTGTAGACTAAAATACAGAAATATTATTGAAAAGAAAATGAAAGAGTTTGAGAACAGGAATCAAACCTTGGAGATTCAGTGGCAAACTCTGAAGGAAACATTGATTGATTCTGCCAGAGAGGCATGTGGTGAGGTTGTGTGCAAGGATAAAAAAATCAGAACTCCCTGGTGGACACAGGAAGTTAAAGAGGCAGTGAAGGAAAAGAAGAAAGCATATCAAAAGTTCCTGGCAAATAAGTCAGCTTTTACTCTTACAGAATACAGAGACAAATGTAAGAAAGCTAAACAGTGTGTAAAACTAGCTAAACAAAAGTCATGGGAGGACTTTGGCAAGAATATAGAAAATAAATATCAAGAAGGTGGCAAAATATTCTGGAGGTTGTTGAAGAAGCTTAGGAATGGAGGAAAGAGTGCTGTAAAAGGAATTAGAGACGATAAAGGTGAAATGAAAACAGTAGAAAAAGATATCCTTGAAGTATGGAGTAATTACTTTGAAAAACTGCTAAATGAAACAAGCAGTGATGACAGCACAGTTATAAAAAACACTGACCAGGCATGCAGTCAGGAATACATATCCATACTTGAAGTAGAAAAAGTCATCAAAGGCTTGAAATGTGGAAAGGCAGCAGGAGTAGATGATATTCGACCAGAAATGCTGAAGTATGGTGGTTTAAGAGTCTTACAGTGGCTGCACTGCATAGTTCAGAAAGCCTGGACAGAGGGACGAATTCCCGATGATTGGAGTAGAGCTCTCATAGTACCCATATATAAAAAGGGAAATAAAACTGAATGTGAGAATTACAGAGGTATTTCCCTACTGAGTGTTCCTGGCAAGATCTATGCAAGTATACTTGAGAAACGGTTGAGAAGAATTGTGGAAGAAAAGCTTGGTGAAGAACAAGCTGGATTCAGGCCAAATAGACGCTGTCAGGATCAGATCTTCACTTTACGACAAATAGTCGAGAAAGCATGGGAATATAACAAAGATCTGTATTTAAGTTTTGTCGATTTGGAAAAGGCATATGACAAGGTGCCAAGAGAGAAGCTATTCAATACGCTGCAGTTATATGGTGTCAATGGGGCATTATATCAAGCAATACTTAGTCTTTATTTGAGTTGTAAGTCAGCAGTTAGAATTGAAGGAAGTATAGGAAGATGGTTTAATGTTAAATCTGGTGTGAGACAAGGATGTACATTATCCCCTCTGTTATTCATTATCTATATGGATCACATTATGAAGGAATGTGGTATTAAACCTGATATCAAAATTGGAGATGTTAATGTCAGCTCTTTGCTTTATGCGGATGATGTTATACTTCTAAATAAATCCGCTACAAGTTTGCAAGATTCTCTGACTAAATTGAATAGCTGTTGTAATAGATATGGTATGAAGGTCAGCAATAAAAAGACAAAGACAATGAAAATAGGCAGAATCATTGAAAATGTCAACTGTGTTGTGAATGGAGAACCTGTGGAACAAGTAAAACATTTCAGCTACTTAGGCACAATTTTTACTGAAGATGGTAAACTAAATATAGAAATAGACAACAGAATCAGCAAAGCTGGTATCGTGGGAAGTCAATTGAATAAATTCATATGGAATAAGAAAGAAATTAGTCAGAACACTAAATTAGCTGTATACAAGACTGTGTTCAAACCAATTTTAACTTATGGATCTGAGAGCTGGGTCAGAAGTAAAACACTTGACCAAAGACTAGAGACCGCAGATATGAGAGTCCTGAGAAAGATTAGAGGCGTGAACAGATGGCATCAATGACAATATCATATTAAAAATGAGGATATTAGGAAAGAACTTGACATTGTCAGCATCCAGGAATGCGTTAGCAGAGCTAATCTCAGATGGTATGGTCACTTAAATAGAATGGGAGAGGAAAGATTAGCAAAACAAGTGTTCTCTGCCAGGTTGGCAGGAAAACGACCCAGAGGAAGACCAAGATATAGGTGGATTGATACGGTACAAAGTGCCTTAGACGATAGAAATATAAGATCTGATAATGTTGGAGTCTTGACAAGTAACAGACTGATTTGGAGGAAAATTGTAGATAGGAAGTTAGTAATGATGTAATTTTTTCATGTAGTACTGTCATATCCTGTACACCCCTTGAGGGTACATGGCAGGAATTTGATGATGATGATGATGTTATTATAAAAAATTTCATGCATTTAATTTTGAATAACAAATGGAAATCAGTTATCAGTTCTTGTAATACTTCAGGCCTCAATTATTCTCATAACTTATTTACCAGAAAGCAATATGAGAAAGCTGATGGCAAGCAATGTTAGTAACTAAGACTTGAATTTTCCATAATTTATGTCATCAGCAATTTATACTATCATTATGCAACTGTTTTCTTTGCATTTTGTATTAACTAGACATAGCTACCAGATATTAAATTACTAAAACTTGTTGGTTGTGTTCATTTAGTTTATTACTACCATGAAATGAGCTATTTTAAGAAATAAATTATAAAATGATGGATATGATGCTGAAGCCACTTTATTATAAATGAATACAACCTCTGCTACTACCTTTGGTGAGAGATACTCTTTTGTCTTTAGTACAAGACCCAACTAATAAATCATTAATAAAACAGACTTGGAATGCAAAAGATATATATAATATATATTTTATACTCACAACTGCAGTCTGAGATTTTTCCCCCTCTGCTGATCACCAAAGTAAACCTCTTACTAATTTATTCTCTGCCAAATATTTCCCACCATTAAATATTGGAAATTGAAAAGCTCAGTTAATAAGAAATATTACCCATATATGGTACTAATGTACTATAGGTTGATCAACTCACCTCTCTTGTATGGACTCAACGTAAAAAATAAATAAATAAAAAATGTCATCATTATCACTAGTGATATTAACTAGTCCCTCTGATAATGTGATTTCTCATCATATTTATGCTTACAGTTTAGTTTAACCATACCAGATTTAATCATTACAATACAAATTTGCAATCCTGAATAGGAAGAATGACTAAAGCTCAGTATTTCTCATATAAATCATAAATTAAGGTGGACAAAGCAGAATTTTTCATGATATACACACACAGCCTGAAATACAGTGTAACAGTATGTATATCAAACTAATCAGCAAAATAACTAAGCTATAGGTTTGAAAGCCATACTTTAGAATTTTCTTTTTGGTGTGGGCCAAAATAATGCAATTTTTGTTCTTATATATAAAATAGTGGTGAGAAAGTGTTTTATAAAGTATTGTTTGAATGGAAATTTGTAGAGAATATCCCTACAGATTGTTGTTCTCAAAGTTACACTAAGTAAGGAGTTCAATTATAAGAGTGAAAGAAAGGTAAGTGACTTGTTTAACATAGTTTCTTATATTTATATCCTAATGTGATTGTATTCACTAATATAAGTCTATACAAAAAATACTATACATTCAAAGTATTACATACTTTCAGTTATATACATGAAGACTTAAGGATATTTTACCCTCCATATATCTCAATTTATACAGTAGGAAGTGCAAAGTCTAAAACATCACTTTGAATACTGTAAAAAAGTTCTTTTTAAATGCAAGTATTATTTGCTTACATTTTAATGACAAAATAACCACATATAAAAGAAAAATATAGCAGATATAGATATGCTTAGGAAAATGTAAACAATGCTGCAAATATGGAAAAATTTTAATAAATATAAAATCATTTGCAGCTGCAGCAACTACAGATGAAATATTAAATATATATATGCATGACTAGAATTTAGCAGCATAACAAGAGAAATGGGTAACTGGACGGGAAAAAGGAACATGTAGCAGGAAATGGATAATAAATACACATCCATTTTGCTAAAACCAGTTTCTAATAGGTAAAGCATATGCATTATGGATACAGTTTTATCAAAGAGTGAAAGAGAAAAAAAAATGAAGAAAGGAGAAATCATATCTCACAGATACTGTCAGGCAGCTTTTTTTTGAATCTCCAAGATGTTAATAAAATAAACCATAGACAGCAGTCGATGTCTCCAATGAACATGAAAAAAAAATAGAAAAAATATATGGTCACCTTCTGGTCGCCATTCTTCCACCATTTCTGGCATGATGATAATGATACTTTGGGAAAGTTGGTGGCTGGTATTCAGACCCATAGTTGTTAAAAAGAAGCCCATTATAATATGTTTCTTCATATGGTGAACTATAAAAAAAAAGATTAAAAAAAATCAAAATAAATCATTCATACAATAAGGCACAATTTAAGATTAAGGTTTTAACAAAATTATATATTTTGTTTCCCACCTTACAAATTATTATTACAGGTTCTTTATTTTCTAAATATGTCAACTGAAACAAGGGGTTAAGTACTATACTAGTGAATGTAAAACAATTTCAGTATCACAGTGTCGTACCTTCTAACAACAAAAATAGCAACATGTGAGACATGGAGTCTCAATACAACATGCGGTTGTTCTTCACATGCACAGTTTCTTGTTATAGATGTTGCGTTGAGTTTTCAGATATTGAACAAAGCTATGAATGAGTCCTTGCCAAGTTAATGAAAATCAACTTCACAAAGAGTTTATACATGCAGATATAAGATAATACATACATACATAAAGACAGCCAACATGAATTTGGCTGTCTTTATGTATGTGGCTATGTTTAGAATTATTTCCATAATTCTAAACATAAAGGTTTAAATCTTATTAATCCTATGACTTCCCTGCACAAATATCCATTATGTTCTCTTATCTGTTTACCTAACTCAGTGGGAGAGAAAAAATATATAAATAAAAAACAGCAAGTCAATAAACTGAGTAAATCCCATTATTGCCAAATAAATATGTGTAAAACAAAATTCATTAGCTTATATACAAGTGGCTTATATATATTCTCTCACAGCTTATCTTCTCATTTGCAAAAAAATAATTCATAAATAAAATAAAATTTCATTTATTAATTAGTTTTTTTGCATATGCACTTAAAAACAAAACACATAACAGCAATACTGACACATGTTCAATCAGGCTAAATTAGATAATCATTGTACATAAATTTTTAAGTTCTTGCAGCTCATTTGATAAAAAAGATGCTCTTTAGCTGAAAAGACTACTGAAAGTGACTCAAACCAGCAAATGAATAATGCAATTAATTGGCATTGCAGAACACAGAAAGAGGATAAAGTAATCTGCTCTTTCATGATATTAATTGGGTTTCTATAAAACCAAGTTACCTGTAAATGATAAGATGAAATTTTTTAAGTAACCTTTAGCCATAACAATTATCTAATTCTTTCTAAATGTTACATAAATTCACTTTATAGCCTGAAGACCATTTTGCATATCTTTGAATCTATCTGTATATTTGTTTTAGCTCTCTTCTTATTGCTTTTTATGTTCTGCAGAACAATCTAGTACTTGGAATGTCACAAAATAATAATCATGGCATATTTCATTCTAGATAACTTCACATTTTAAAGAGATAGAGAAAGAGGGGGGGGGGGGAGGTGTAGTAATATGAAATGAATGTGAACCATATAAGACTAATTGCTCAAAATGCTGCTGGATGATAACTGAATTAATTAAATTATAAATACATTGAATGAATAGCTAATTTAAAAAAGTAGCAGTTAAGTATGATTGCTTTTCAAAGTTTGGATAAGTTTAGGCAATCATTCTAACTGGAGTTCAGATGGTTTCTCATTACTTCAAACTTTCCTCAGAGATTCACAGCAGCATTTCACATTACATATGACCTGCTAACTCTCAAACTTCAAATAAATTTCCTCTTTGTTTCATGTTAGATAAATTCATCATAAATTCTTGATATAATTCCCCTATATATGTAGTCATACTTAATAGGAGGAAAATCGCTCTTCACCTGTCCTAATATATCTGAGTTCTAAGTTCTCAGTTCTAATATATTTGCCAGAGGAATAATAGTGAAACTGAAACTACATCTAAGCTGATTAAAATTTTAGTGCACAATACCCAAGATGTTTTTAAAATCTTATTTATGTAAGGGCTAGATTGCACATAGGCACCTAAAAAAAATCTATTATTCGAGTCTAAGCATCACATTCATTATGTACCCTAGGAAACTCAAACACTCCAAGAGCTCTAACATAATGAAATCTTTTTATTGTCTTTGCCCCATGTCTAGAACTGATTTAAAACCTTGTTTAATTTGTTGATCTGAGACTGTATAAGGTCTCTGCAAATGCATCTAATAAGGTGAATGATCTCTTAATAAATGAGAGAGTGAAAAATATTCCTTTTTCACTCTTACTTAAACTAGAGGAGGAGCAAGTTGAAATATTAATTGTGCTGCTTCAAAACTATTTTAATGGCAGTGTGATAAGGAGCTCTAAGAAAGCCAAACAAAAAAACTGTTTTTCTTTTTAGCATCAATAAGGGCAAAATGTTACAGCTAACAGGTCTGGCAAATCCCCAGCTGGAATGATTTCTATATGAAAACATGATGCAAATTACGTAGATTTGGCTGTGCTACAATCAGTTTTAATTTTGTTTGATAATTTGCTTTCAACTATTTAGAATTTGGGTAGACAGGAAACAAAGACTGATTTGCAATATGCTTGATTCTTCTCTTTGATCAGTGACCAGGGGCAGCTCGTGCATAGGCACTGCGGAACCCAATTTTTCTCAATATATAAATATATTTCTTAATTTATTTATATTTGCTTGTAATATTTATTTTTTTTATCATCAACAATCCAATATAATTCTCTTATTTTGTAAAAAAAAATAATAAAAATCCATCTTGTAGCACTTAGGAGGGCGAAGGACGCTAGCGGCACTGTGTTTTCCACAGTGTCATATTGCTACGGGCGCAAGCATATGCACGTCATAGTGAGATGCCAGCTATTAGCGTAGTGCGGCACTGTCCGTAGCGCAGTTCCACTGTTGTTTATATGCAGTTTGTGCCAGTAGTAGAGTATTCGTAGTGCTTATCGTATTTACTCTGTCTCTTTAAATATTTGGACATTAAAATTAAAGACATAATATTTGTTATAGTAATTTTTAAGTAATTTTGAATTATACTAAACTGTATAATTTTATCGATAATAAACAATATTTTTTCATGAAACAAAACAAGAAGAATATATTTGATTTTTAAGCAATTTTGAATTATACCAAACTGTATAATTTTATCATAATTTTGATATTTTATCCAAACATGTATACACTGTACTTACAGTGTGTATGTATATTTTGAAAGTTGCAGCACCCCCACAATTTTAAGTCACAAGCCACCACTGGTGGTGACTCACTTCTTTGAGAAGAAAGAAGGTCTACATCAGAGATGAAAATTAAAAGTGAAACATAAAGTACCAAGTTTTTAACTTACAAGTGAAATGTGAAACTTGCCTAAAAATTGAAGTGGAATAGAATAAATTAAAGATGTCAAGAAATATATTCTTGGTTTTAAATCCAAGTGTAAGCAAACAAACAAATTTGTGCATGAAGTATCTTCATGACTGTGCTACTTATATATAGAGACTAATAATCTCACATTAACTGCCTTAGTATTCCATAATGCAAAGCACACATCCTTTTGGGTGTGTGCAATTTTAAACATTATGAGAAAGTCCTACCCAGACTGGTTTTGACCTTTATTGAAGTATGTTAAGATGCAGGGATACCTCTCCAAAAACTCCGAGTTATCTACAAGGTCACTCTAAATCTCACTAAGTGACCCTAAAAGATCACAATTAAACTCTACAATCCTGATCTGAATCGCTCCAGGACAGGAAACTCAGCAGTAGCTCCACTCAGTGATAGGCAAAAACTCACCATTGAGCAGTCTCCCTACTTCCAAGGAGGCAAGCAAACCCCAAAACAAACATTAATAAATCTTCCTCTTAGTTATAACATACAGGCACACCTTTATGGCATTCATATAGTGAAGGTATGCAAGTTCTTTTCACTTAAACTTTGATATCATCCAGGTCTACCTACTCACTGATGAGACCTCAAAAAAGGTTAAAACCGGTCTGGGTAGTGACCTCTCCTCATAATGTAATGACAGTATTACATCTCCTAGGAGCTGTGTTTTTACATTATGAGAAAATATCAAGGATAGTGAGGGAGCTTGCTCCACCTTTGCTTCGAGTTGCCTTGGTGTTGTACTACCAAGTGGTCACTTAGCTTGGATTCGCCGATAGTTCTTCGGCATGAAACTTATAGATCGTAGTTCTCAATCTTAGAGTTTCGCTTACTGGCTGTAAAACAACAAGGGATTTTTATCCCCTTCGTTTTAAACATTAATAAACGTCATCAGTGGGAGCCAGATCCAGAATAGATACCAAGGTTGCAGTAATGCAGATTAAAATACTCCAAATCAGAGATAGACGTTGAAAGTTTTTTCATTTGGTTATACTACAAATTAAAGATGCCAAGAAATTATATTCTTGGTTTAATCCTTTATCAAGTGTAAGCAAACAAAGTTTGCCCATGAAGTATCTTCATAACTGGGCTACTTGTATATAGAGGCTAATGATTTCACATTAATTGCCTTAGTTTTGAATTAATAGCTTAGCATTGTACACACCTGAAAAGATGTGTGCTTTGCATTATGGGATACTAAGGCAATTAATGTGAAGTCATTAGCCTCTACATGTAAGTAGCTCAGTTGTGAAGATACTTCACATGCAAACTTTGCTTGCTTACACTTGGATAAGGGTTAAAATCAAGAATATAATTTCTTGGCATCTTTAATTTATAGTATAATCAAGTGAAAAAACTTTCAATTAGCAGAATAGAAGTCATCCTTAAAGAAGAATTAGAGATGTACAAAGTCAGTATAATTGGTATTACAATGACAGCATACTTATATAGACATATGCTGATATGGGTTACTGAAGTGAAGAAGAAGACAAACAAGTGAGATGTTGCTAAATAATAACTACAATATGTTATATCTGGGCAACAGTGATCAGATAAAGGAGGTAGGAGCTATAACATTCAACAACAAACAAAAAAACATGAAGATACACTTATAAATGGCAGACACCTTCAAGCAGACAGATATGGAAAATTTTGAAAATGGGAAAGTGGATAATATGACTTGCTGGTGCTTACAGTCAGTTCTACTTTATTGATGAATTTTTCAGGTTATGAATGAATGCAGCTGACAAAAAAAAATGGAAAAGCTGATCCCTGTTGTTGGAGATATAAACAGCAGAGTAAGAAACAAATACCAGGTATATAGAAATGCTTTTTGAAAATGTGGTTGGTTAGTCTGTGGTTTATTGGCACAAGGAGAGCAAAGACCATACTCTGCCATTCCAAAGGTAAGAAATCAACAGAGAAATATATGAAGAAAATGCAAAGCTAATTATAAAATTAACTACTTGCTAGATTTCTGACAAAAATCTAGCAGGTAAATTTCTGTCAGATTTTATTTATTTAGCTTATGGATAAAAAACACAAGAAAATTTCTTATATTTTTAAAAACACAAGAAATTTTAAAATTTGGGCAAAACTATATGCAGATTGACAAGTTCAGTTAACCAATTGATGGCACTACCCAGAAGTATATGCAAGTTCCTGAGACCTCAAGGGAACGAGTATGTGGAACAGCCATCAATGATGCATAGTCTGCACAGTGCCACACATGCAAAAGGGTGACTGTAAATTCCCCACAGATGTAGTAAGCTGGCATGGTGGCCTTTTCCTGTCCTAAATCTAAACAGATTTAGGACTAGACACCTCTAGTTCCAGAGGAACTGAGCTAGATGGAATTCTAGAGTTTGATAGCTCGATGTGATCAGGTACTTGTTTGCAGTTCATTCCAAAGTATTCTTCACTAGTCCTGGAAATCATCATCTGGTAAATCCACAAGCCTGATGGGAGATCTGAAGTAAAGAGAGAGAGATCTTGATGTATAGGAGGGTTTGTGTTACTTCTGATTTTATTTCTTTCTTTGATTTTGATAGTAGCATGGAGGAGTGATGTGAGAAAGAACAGTGATTAACAGGCAACCATCGGAATGGAGTAGATCATAAAGTACAAGAGATAGTTCTCGTAATGTTCAGCTGTGTCTGCAAGAATCGTGTCACTTTGGCTCCAAACTGGCAAACAATACTCTGCCACTGGAAAAAACAAAGAGGGGCTGCTGTTCTAAGATCTAAGCATTACAACTCCAAGTTGTGGCCATGAACTTGTTTATGATGCTGTTTCTGGCAAATATCTTTAATTTAGTTTTTTCCAAATGTTGTCAGTATGTTAGGCTGTGATCAAGTGTGACATCAAGGTAGCAAGCATGGATTACTTTCATATATTAGAGTCCTGTTGCAAAAATTTATTTTTAGTTTTCTATGATCCTTGTTGTTATTTAGGTGAAAGTTGAAACTACAGTTTTACTAGGATGAGGGAATAGTCTCCAACTTTCCAAGTAGTTTTGCAGAAAGGTCAGATCTTTGCTCAGTGTTTCTTCAAGGCATTGGAGGAAACAGACTTGAGTAGTGATTGCTATGTCAAAAGCATAGATAAACTTTCAACTGGTTGTTGGAGAGATGTTGCAAAATTAAATTTCTCAAGTTGAAGAGACTTTTCACAAAATGGAAAAGTCTCTTCTAAGGGGGAGTCTTTCCCATTCTTTTCCAAGTGGGGGGGGGGGGGTGAAAAGCAAATACTTTGCATGAAGAATTGCGGGTGTGTGGAATGCATTGCTTAAGAATGTGGCGACATTAAGGCATGGTTTTATGAACTTTGTGTGAGTGGAGACCTCCTACAATGAATAATTGTTTGCTTCCATAGTGGTGTAGTGCTAATAATAGTCAAATATGGAAAAAATATATGCAAGAAAGTTTTAAAAAGAAACCAGGTTCAGCAGCTTTCATAAGTGAACGATAGACTAAAATTTACGATATTAAAGATATCGTCCATGTATCTCCACCATACTGTGGGTTTAGGGTCTACAAGAGATAAGATTTTACTTTTAAAATCCTCCATAAAGAGATGAGCACAAGATGGAGAGAGGGGCTACCCATTGCAAGGCCAGTCAATTGCTGATATATGGTTTTATTCCACATGAAAAATTTTGATGTTAAACAATGACAGAACAGAGAAGTAATATCTTGTGGGAGCAAACTTCCCAAAATGTTGATGACTTCCTCCACAGGGATGTTAGTGATTAGAAATGTAACATCCAGGCTGGCAAGTAGATCCGTATTAGAGATTGAGATGTTGTTCAGTTTCTCTACGAAATGTTGCGAATTTTGTATATAAGTATCTGAATTATGGATGTGTGGTTTGAGGAGGCCTGCCAGGTATTTAGATAACAGATGAGTGGGCGAATTGAATCAATCTACAATCGGGCGTAGTGGTATTCCATTTTTGTGTACTTTTAGGAAGCACCATATAGTCTTGGTGTTAGTGGATGCATTGATTTCAATCTTCGTTTTAAGTCTATAGGCCAGTTCACCATGTCATGTATTAAATTGTTGGTGTCATTGTGATTCTTTAGTGTTGGATCTGTGACTAGGACATGGTAGGTTGATGTATCCGATAGTAAGCTGTTAATCTTATCTTCGTAATCACTGGTGTTTAAAATCACTGTGGAATTTCTCTTATCTGCTTTCAATATGATAATGTCTTTCTTTTTCTTCAAAACTACACGATGTTCTTTTTTTTTTCTAGAGGAGTGATGTTTTTGTTAGGAGTTCTGGAAGATGAGAGGATGATACTAATTTTTAATCTAATATCATTAGCTATGGGTTCCAGTAACGATGAGACTACCTTTTCTATATTACAAATGATATCCACTTTAGGGACATGATCAGGTGTTATCGCAAAATTGAAACCTTTTTTTAAGTATACCGATCTCTGATTTTGTTAATACGTGATCCGATAAATTTAAAATAACTTTGTTATCTGGTAGAGAAGGTTTTGACTTAAAATGTTTTGTATAAAGATCATTGAATTTTTTTATTTGGTTTCGTTTGCTTGTTGTAAAGGCTTTATCATAGCTAATAGTGACCATTCTGTCCAAAAGTGACCATATATCTTGGTCTAAAGTACTAGAGATATTGTCATAAATCTGGTAACATTCTAAATCTATTTGGCTTTAAAGAAATCTGGTATGCTGTATCCATTCACATAGAAGTGCCAAAGATGTTTTAAAATAAATATGTTTCGCTCGTCTTGAATGGAATTGTTCTTTTAAAAATAGAAACTCTGGAATAATCTTATTGTTCCGACATCTCTTCAAAAAAGTTAAATGATTTAATAGTTTGGCCTTTTTACATTTAAGGAGTTCAAAATCAAAACGGTGTACCTTTCGTTTGATTTCCCCATGGATTCTATTCATGTTAAAAAAAAGGTTAATTTTCTTGACCATGAAAGCTCTGGAATGACTTCTAATGGGATATTTGATCAAGTATGCATATAATAAACAACTACATTATACCAACTAGTTTCACCAACTAAGGCTGTTTGCATTTCAGGGTACATAACTGATATAAGGCACTAAAAAGCAAAAAACTGTTACAAACTATAATCAACCAATTCCAATTATATTAGACAAAGAACAGAGCGCATACAATACATGCATAGAGCATGCATGATCTCACTTGTTGTTACTTAGGAACGTTCTATAGTTGGCACTGTAATTCAGTTCTGGTGAGTTAAGAGATCTAATAAGGGTCTTCCAGATCACAGGCAAGATTAGTCCTTGGTTCCTGTTAAGGTTTTGTATACAGCAGGCAACTGTTGTGGCCCTCTTTAAAAATTCGAGAGCAGAAGTCCTTCTCTATGTAAGGAATTGTGCTTCTATCCCACTCTATTATTATTATTATCGTTCCAGGCAACTCCAAGGAGTCGACAGACTCATCGAGGGAGGCCCTAACATCATGTCAAGAACAACTATTCAACATTCACACAGTATCTATCATACCTTGCCTTGAACTCATTCACGGTCGTAGCACCCACAACAGACTCTGGAAGCTTATTCCACTCATTCACCACCCTCCAAGTAAAAAACCTAGCTCTAACACCCTTGTCAACCACGCTCTTGCCCAGCTTCCATTCATGGCCCCTAGTCCTCCCACCACCAGTCATATTTTCAAAAATATCTTCTGGATCAATCTTATAGAAACCCTTCAGTAATTTGAATGTCTCAATCATATCACCCCTCCTTCGCCTATCGACCAATTTCTGCAACCCACAAATCCTCAAAATATTCTCATAAGGTTCATTCCACAGACCTGCTATCATCTTGGTCACTCGTCTCTGGATCCTCTCCACTTCCTCCCCATTACGAAGAAACCCTGATGCCCATAACTGAGCACAGTAGTCCACATGGGGTCTTATCAAGGGTCGATACAGAGGAACCACAACTTGTTTGTCTATCAAAAGCCTTGGCAAGGTCCAGCAGTATTACTGTAAACCCATTACCCCTATCCAGTTCGGCCGTCACTGTGTTATAAAACGTGAGCAAGTTACTGAGGCATGATCTACCCTTCACAAAACCATGTTGTCCCCCACACAATATCCCATTTTCATCTATCCAATCCTGTATTCTTTTCTTGACTAATTTCTCTAAGACCTTGACAATGATTCCTGATATGCTAATCGGTCGGTAATTTACAACAGCAGTCTTGGAACCACCTTTATGCAGTGGAACTATTTTCCCCTCTTTCCACCCCCTTGGGACTAACCCAGACCTGAGACTCAAATTAAACAAAATGGTCAAGGGCACTGACAATTCTTTAGCTGCTTCTCGTACAACACGAACTGGTATACCATCCAATCCCACAGATGTATTGACATTGAGGTTATGCAATAGACTACTCACCTCCACTTCATTCACCACAATTCCCGTATAATCTACTGGTACATTCGTTTCTGCAATGTCACCACCTGGATGATATATTCTTGCAAAGTGCTCACTCAGTAACTCAACTATATCAACTGATTCAGTCACCTCCCTACCATCGGCATTCTTTAAAATCATTCTGCCATGTACATTTTTCCTTTTACTTGTTACATATCTATAAAACTGTTTAGGATTCTCTTTAGCCTGCATGGCCAATGTTCTTTCGTAATCTTTTTTGCTTTTCTTACCACTCGTTACCCTTCTGGCCTGCGCTTTATACAATTCATGTGCCTGCCGGTCACCTTTCTCCTTAAATTCCCTCCATAGTTGTTTCTTTTTTTGCAGCTCAAGCTTAATGGTGTTATTCATCCATTTAACCCCTAGTTGATTTATTATTCGGACGCTAGGTATACAGTCAGCCATTGCTTCATGCAAACACTTCTTAACTGCCTCCCATGCACTATCGACTTCTAGTCCTTGCAGTTGTACATGCCATGGCACTGAACCAATCAAACTCCTAAGCTTGTCATACTTTCCAGCCCGATAATTCCACATGTACCCTGTCTTAATTGAAAATTCTACACCTTTAGCCACCTCCCAAGTCAAGACCCTATGATCACTCTCACGATTGGTGAGAATGTGGTCATATTTGTTACAGCCAAATCCTCAGATGTAATTACTAGGTCAAGCACTCTCTGACCCCTAGTATTTTCCATTACATGCTGTCGCAGATAGTTATCCTTTAATATCCGCATAAAATCTAATTCCTTCCTCCCGTGTGTCCTCTCCTCACTCCAATCAATGCGACCATAGTTGAAATCTTCCATAATAATTACCCTCCTTTCACTCATTTCTTCTATTTGCTTGTGCATACTATCTCCACCATCTTTTCCATCACCTGATCTATATCTGCACCCAATTGTATATTTTGTTCTGCTAGCCACAATCTCACTCCAGATGGACTCAAATGTGCTCTTTTTCTCTATCCTGCAATTCAACTTCTATTCTCCTTGGCTGCAGTTCATCAGCTATCATCAACAATACTTCTCTCCCCATTTTATTCTCTCTGTCATTCCTGAACACACTATACCGTTCACATTCAATCCCACTAGTTATATCATCTACAGTCAGCCATGTTTCACTAATGGCCAATAATCTGTGGTCTGGAAGTGCCAACAATGGCCAAAAATTCTTCCTTCTTGTTCCTAATACTCCTAGCATTAGTGTACATGAATTTAAGACCCCCATTAGCCCCAACCCTACCTTGATGCCTTATATTAACTATCCCCCTCTGATTTGTTGTCCTTGTTTGCTCGGGCATATTATATTCATTCTTACATTCAACTGCCTCCCTAAGGACTGCATATCTACTCCTCCCCCCCTTAATAAATCTAGTTTCCCTGAATTTGCACATCCACCACATTCAGCAACACTTTCTCAAGTCTTCTTGCACCGTAACCATTCAAATGCAAGCCATCCATCTTATATAGATCCTTTCGCCCATCGAACTCACTCCACACGTCCACAAATTCCACACCACTCATCATACATAACCCACGCATTAAGTCATTCGCAACTATGGCCCTCCTTTTAAACATTTCACTGTCATACCAAAAGACTAATCATTCTAACTCTCTCACTCTTTTCTTTTGCTACCTCAAACAATTCATTCAGGTCTTCTATCATTTCCATTTTGTCTCCTTTCAAATCATTCGTACCTGCCACAACAATCATTTCTTTCACCCTTTCCTTTTGCTCTCTAATAGACTCAGTTACATCCTTTATGGCCGCACCAGGTTGGTACGATTTTGTCAAATCCTCTGCTATCACACCTCGTACTAACGAGTCTCCATACAGCACTCTATCCTTCATTTTGTTCATGTTCACACTCATACGTCTATTTTTCCTGTCATACTTTTTATTATTGGCTGGTTCATTCAGTCGACTTTTGCTCATACGCTCTAGCTGCTGTTTTGCCCTTTGTATCGCACCATTCAACAACGCGATCTCACTCATTGCATCTATCTCATCTTTTTTATTCTCAGTAAAACCATTAATACTATCATTCACACTTTCTACATTCATGCTCTCACAATTCTCTGGTACAACCTCGCCATTTGTCATATCCCTACTTTCTTCATTCTGAAGTTTGACAAAAATATCACACTCACGATCCGAAATACTCTTCAATTTCTCATTCTCCCTACACACATTCACTCCTTTATTATCATCTAGCCACACTCCGACTGCACTCCGCAAAGCGTACATTTCGCAGCTAGTACACTGAATCATCTCTTTTAAATTACGTTCTTTGATAAAGATGGCGAACCATCATTACTGGCCGCCATTTTCCTTCGAACTGGAGCCATACTTACTTGCAACGCATTTTATTAAATTATAACACACCAAAAACACACAAAAAGATGCACTAAGAGACGCAAGGCAAACAAAACTACGCAATATTAAATAAATTTATCAACGATAACTGAAAATAATACTTATCTTATCCGGAGCTTTCACGAACACTACACACTACACTACGAATCCCTCTAGCGGTGACAGCCCCAATAAAATATGTTATAAAGACACACAAAATACTCTAAAAACACGAAAATCGTTCTAATATACTATAAAACCAATTTTCTAAGGAAAAACACACACCAAAAATCACCAATTTTACACGAGCGCTAAATTACACCGACCACTCACCACGACCATGCTATGATATGGTTCATTCTTGAGAAATGAAAAGCTAACCCCGATTTTTCTTCTTTGTCATTACTGACGTCACCAATGTGTTCTTTTTGCCTAATGTACACAAAAATGGAATACCACTATGCCCGATTGTAGATGGAATCAATTTGCCCACTTATCTGTTATCTAAACACCTGGTAGGCCTCTTCAAACCACACATCCATAATTCAGATACTTATATACGAAATTCGCAACATTTCGTAGAGAAACTGAACAACATCTCAATCTCCAATACAGATCTACTCGCCAGCATGGATGTTACAGCTCTATTCACTAACATCCCTGTGGAGGAAGTCATCAACATTTTGGGAAGTTTGCTCCCACAAGATATTACTTCTCTGTTCCGTCATTGTTTAACATCAAAATTTTTCATGTGGAATAAAACCATATATCAGCAATTGACTGGCCTTGCAATGGGTAGCCTCCTCTCTCCATCTTGTGCTGATCTCTTTATGGAGGATTTTTAAAGTAAAATCTTATCTCTATTTATGATATTATTCAAGTAAAAATGAATTTCAAAACAAAAAGAACCAAATCCTGGAGACTCTGTGGCAAAATATGAAGAAAATGTTGAATAATCATGATTCAGCCATGGAGGCACATGGTGAGGATATTTGCAAGGATGGAAAAATCTAGACTTCCCAACAGACTCAAAAAGTTAAAGAAGTCGGGTAAAAGAAGTCATATCCAATATTCTCAGCAAAGTCAGTTAAAATGCATTCTGTAAAATACGGAGAAAAATGTAAAAAAAAAAAAAAAATGCTGGATTGTAAAAGTAGCAAAACAATCATCATCAAATTCCTGATTTTAGGAAGAGACTTTACCTTGGGGGGGGGACATGAACTAATGAACTACGTGAAAAATTTACACAATTACTAACTTCTGATCAACAATTTTCCTCTAAATTAATCTATTATCTGTCAATATACTCCAACATTATCAGATCTTATAATTCTGACTTTTAGGACACTTTTTACTGTATCAATCTTGCTTCTCTCATTTTGTTTAAGTGAACATACCACCTAAGGTTAGCTCTACTGACACATTCCTGAATGCTATCAATCGCAAGTCTTTCCTACTATCCTCAATTTTTAATGTGATACTGCCACTGATGCCATCTGTTCACTTCACCAATCTTTCTCAGAACTCATATCTGAGGTCTCCAGTCTTTGATGGTTTCATTTCTAACCTAGTGCTCAGATCCATAAGTTAAAATTAGCTTGATAATAAAAGTCATGGAAAGACTTGTTTTGCTACTTTTATATCCAGCTCTTGATTAAGACAAAGATGATAAAACATTCTAGAGGCTATTGGAAACCTTAGAAATGGAGGAAAGAGGAATGAACAAAAGATGATTAAGGTGATATAAAAAGAGAAAATAGAGATGCTGTAGATGTCTGAAGTGAGTACTTCAACAGATTGTTAAGGAGATAAGCAGTGATGGAAAAATAGCACAAAAAAGTCACCAGAAACTTCAAAGGAATAAGACAGCTAGAATAGATAATATCCAACAAGAAATGCTCATATGCAGGTATAAATATTTTACAATGGTCATACTGCATAATAAAAAGAAGGCCTGGTCAAAATTCTGGTCAAATTCCAGAAGATTGCAGTAGCTATCATAGTACCCATCTATTAAAAAATGGAAAGTAAAACAATGTGATGAATTACAGAGGAATTTTACTATTGAAACATCCAGATATACTTGAAAAGAAACTAAGAAAAATTATGGAACTTTAAGTTGAGAAACCATGGAAATATAACAAGTACATATCTTTCAGTTCTGCAGCTCGTGAATAATAAGGATCCAGAGAAAAGTTATGTGGTATACAGGAGATATTATACCTAGCAATATATGGATATACTTTGCTTATAATTCCATCATGCATTCCATGCAAACTTTTGGATTAGAATCAATTATATTACCAATGAAATGACACTAATCATAGAGATCATTCCATGTGGAATTCTTATAATGAGAATGCAATACTAGTATGATGGCATTTTGAATGGTACACCATAAAAGAAAAAAAGCAACACCAGGTTGTGGTTTTAACTGCCTAGAGAGCAAATAATATCCACAATATACTGGTAATCCTTTTGTCTATTATGTGAAATCAATGGTAAACAAATGCCTCAGCATTTGTACCTGATAGATTATTGAAATTGGAAAACGGTCAGTTGGTTGTGTGGAATTATGGCCAATGTATCATCTTGTTCATCAGATAGTTTGCATATTTTTGCAAGATAAAAATTCTTTTTCAGGAGGTAAACCCTACCACTTTATGTGAAACCAAATAACTCACTTATGGTTGAAAATCCATTATAAAGGTTTCTCATCTCCTAGATGAAATTTCAATTTAATTCTTTCCTAAATGAAAGCCACATTTCGTGATATTCTCATGATTGTGCCACTGAAAAAGATGACTTTATTATTAAGAAGGTTAGACTGGAGAAAACTGAGATTAAAAGAAAGGAAGCCAAGTTCAGAAATATTAATAGTGTGATAGACGAAACATGAATTTGAAAAAAAATGAGCTAATGAGATTTTTAGCCAAAGAAGATCAAAAAGAGAAGCCTAAGTTGGACACACTTTGATGAGATGTCAGAATGAATCAATGAACAAATGTCTATATAAAAAGAGTTCAAAAATTGTGTATTTGGAAAAGGAGAAATGAAGAGTGAGTGAAGAGGATGAAAGATGAGTCAGCAAATAGATACTAGCAGCATGAGGTCAAAGAGTATTGAATTTGCTCATAGCATCAGAAGGGAGTCCCCTGTTAAGAATATGGCTATTTTACCACCAATTGGTAACAGTGATCATGCTGTGCTTTCTTGGGAAGTATCTAATTGTATTGATGCTCCGATTAGAACAATGGATATGTTGAATGGACATGGACAAGGTTGTTGTCCATGTCCATTCAACTTAGGAAAATTCTATCTTTGGTACTATGATGTCAGTTACTGAATGCGAATAATGCCAGCAATGCATGGGAATCTTTGAAAAAGTGCTTAAATGAAGCAGGCGGTATTTGAATGTATCCCTAGTGTTTGAAGAATGAATAGGTTGGGAGTGAAATGAATGTACAACCTTATTAAGCAAGAGATCCACAAGAAGAAGATAATGTGGAAAGAATATCGTGAGAATAAGAGTGAGAGGAGTTATGAAATATATAAAACTCAGGCCAGAAAAGTAACGAGTATTGTGTGGAAAGCTAAATCGGGAATCTTAAAAAGAAATTGGTCATGCACGCTAAATCAATTCAAAAGAATTTTATTGTTATGTCGCAAGCAAAATAAAGAATAAATGTGAAAGAATAACTTTATTGAATACAGATGGTACTCGAGTGTTGGAAGCTAATGAGATTGTTCAATTAATGAGTGCTCAACTTTGCTAAGATATATCAACCAGGTGCATGTAACATGGTGTACAGTGCTACTGCTACATTGGATGAAGAGTTAGAGGTTCATAAAAATGAGGTTGAAGAGCTGTTGCATAACCTTGATTAGAATTTGCCAATAGGAACAGATGGAATATCAGCACGTTTGAAGTTCAAAGGTCACATAGCAAAAGTTTCAAATACAATTCAGAGAATAATTGCAATGCTGAAGTGAACCTTGACATCTAAGGATAAGGAAGTCATTTTGCTTCTTTATAAGGCTTTGATAAGACCACACCTGGAATATTGTGTGTAGATTTGGTCTTCTCGATCCCCAGGGGATAAAGAAGCTGTGGAAAGGGTGCAAAGAAGAGTTACAAAGATTATATCTGAATTGTGGAATCTAGATTATGAGGATAGATTGTATGTGGATTACAGACTCTGGTTAGCAGGAGAAAGAGAGGGTGATATGATAGAGGTCTATAAACTTTTGAATGGATGTTATAGGATATCATCTAATGAAATTTTTCGTTATATGGAAGGTGAGGAAAAAACATGGGGGCATCCATGGGAGTGAAGTTTTTAACTTTAAATTTTTAAGGCTGAGAATTTAGAAAAACATATTTATGTATTTTAATTGTTAGCACAGTGATGTTTGCCAGTATCTCATTCCTCTGTTGGTATTTAGGAGTCTTTTTTTCTCTATGTTCCTATTTTTGCAAGAATTTGAATTTCATTTAGAATTTAATTAAATTCTAAATTAAATTTAATTATAAGTAATTAAAGAGTTAATGCCATTGTCACCCTTGTATAAACTTAAGTCTTTTGGTCAAAATAAATAAACAATACTAATGTTCAGATAAAAGATCTCAGTGGGGAAAAAAATAAAAAACATATGAAACATATATATGGAAAAATTTACTTACTCAAACAAAATCCACACAATATAATAACATAGGCAGAAACCACCAATCATGATAACTCCAATAACAACACAAAATAAGACAGGAACATGATGAACCTGAAAAATAGCAGTAAACAGGATTTTGTGATATTTAATCCTAATAATATACATTAAAATTTTCAACTATAGCTCCAAAAGGGAAGGCAATTCATTATATGAAATACAATTGTGTTCAATATAAAATTCTGTGCCTAATTAAATTTATTTCATAAATTTAATTAGGCACTTCATTTTATATTAAACACAACTGTACATTTATTATGATGACACTGAGAATTAGTTGGAGAGACTGTTCTATTCTTTGTTATGGATGAATCATAATCATGATGGAAAATCTTGATTATGATTCATCCATAACAAAGAATAAAACAGTCTCTCCAACTTGCAAACAAAGTAAAAAAAATTGTTGATTCACATCCAGTCTATCAATAACAAACTGTAGAAAAGATAAACAGATTAATTATGATTATCTGATAGTATGCCCCATCAAGAGATATAAAGTATTATTCTGTAACAGAAGCAAAACAATTAAGATTTCATTATCAAATTCCTTCTGACTGCTCTATCATTATGTTATTAATCTCAGCAGCTTTATATTTCTGTCATGTTGTAACTTACTCTCTCTCTTTTTTTTAACCTATGTACATACACTATCTACCAATAATTATCGAGACACCCCTATTATTTGAAGCTATGGAACATTCCAGGTTTGTTAATAACATAAAAGCTAGTGTACAGATAATAGGAAGCAGTATTTCATCATAGCAGTTGAATACAGGTGGTATGGCAACACGACATGAACTCAGTGACTTCAAGAGAAGTGTCATCATGGGTTGTCACATTGGTGGCATGTCCATATGTGCTACTGCCACTCAACGGGAGCATCCAAAGTCAACGGGTAGCGATGTGATCAATAAATGGAAACATTCTGGCATTACTAGTTCATGAAAACATCCAGGGCAGCCACCGAAAATGACTGCAAGACACAGGAGGGTGTTAAAACAGGTGATATGCAAAACCTGGCTACAATCGGCACAGGTCATCCATGATGAGTTCCAAAGTACCAGTAACACCAAGGTGAGCACTAACACTGTACAAAAAGAACTCCGTTTACTGGGTTTTCACAGAAGAGCAGTGGCACACAAGCCACACATCACAACGACTGTTGTGATGTTCAGCTTGTGATGTCTGGCGTGGTGCAAAGAGTGTGTGAACTGGACAATTGACCAGTGGAAAATGGTACTCTGGAGCAATGGATCAAGGTTCACCTGTTTCCGGTCTGATGGTAGGGTGTAAAGGCAGCCTGGTGAACACGTGTTACCACAGTGTGAGTTATACCCACAGTAGAGTTTGGTGGTGGAGGAGTAATTGTTTAGGGTGCATTCAGCTGGTTAGGAGTGGGACCACTGGTTGTGGTCCAAGGTTCCACGAAGGCAGCTCAGTACCTTGATATTCTAGATAATCAGGTGCTGCCTATACTGAGTTTTTATGAAACAGACCTGTGTTACTATCAAGATGACAATGCCCCATGCCATAAAGCTTCAGCTGTTATGGAATGGTATGAAGAGATGGGTGTAAAAAAAAAAAGAGAGACCAAATTCCACCAGAAATGCTCAAATGTGGCTGCACTGCATAATTAACAAGGCCTGGTCAGAATGTCTAATTCCAGATGATTGGAGTAGAGCTCTATATAAAAAAGGGAAATAAAATTGAAGAAAAGATATTTATGCAAGTATACTTGAGAAACGGCAAAGAAAAAGTGCGGAAGAGAAGTTTGGTGAAGAACACCCTCCTTATACAGTTTCCAGGTATGCCTCCATTTTCTACCCCTCCCACCTCTCTTCTACAAAAAATTTCTTCCAGATTAACCCTGTAACACTCCTTTACCAACTTAAATGTCTCAATCATATCCCCCTCTCTTAACTCTATTCATAAGCCTTTACAAACTGCTCTCCCTCATCCCAAAGACCAATTATGACCTTAGTTTTCTCTAGGCCTCATCACCATGAAAACTGGGGAACCAACTCTGTGCACAATAATCCATATGTCACCTGTCAAAGCCTTACACAATGGAACCAAAACCTCTTTATTTCTACAAGGTCCTCTGCATCATTGCCATAATCTGATGTGATGTTTTCACAACTTATGCAATGTGACCTCTGAACTTCAGGTCCTCGTCCACCACGTTTGCACTCTACAGCACTTGACCACATGAAGAAAGACATAAGTTCGAGTCTAGTCGCCGACTGGAGGAACATTTTCTAAGCCTGTTTTCGACCGATTCCCAAGTTAGTCGATCTCTGGCATGGGCAAGTGGGTTTTTCTCCCAGAAACTCAGGTTTTTTGCCCTGTAAACTCAAGAAAATCGGCCGTCAAACCCACACTATTTTCATACATTAAAAATATTGTGTTAGGATTAGGAACCACGAGATAGTGGCACTTGTTAGCTGCCTTCTTCACTGCATACCGATTAACTAGTGATAGCCTTGGGCCAGCTATCTCTGATTGGCTACCAGTGGAGACTGAACTGCCCATTCAGTCTCCAAAAGTTAGATGGGGCTAAAACGGCCTCGCCTACTCCCTATACAGGAACAAAAAGGTGTTAGTTGATTTTTTTATTTTTGATTAAATAACAGTGGTCCCAAAACAGACCCCTATGGCACATGACCGGTGACTTTCCTCTTTCAAGATAGTGTCCCTCAATACACAACTTGCTGATACCTATCTGATAGCCATTCACCCATCCCACTCACTAGTCTATTATCTAATCCCATCTGCTTCAGTTTTGTAACATTTTATGTGGTGTGTCAACACATTAAAAGCCTTTGCAAAATCTAACCACTCTATATACATCTCCCTTGTCGAACACATTCATCACTGTTATAGTACATAAGCAAGTTTGTAAAACATGACCTCCTTTTAACAAACCCATGCTAACAAGCACAAAGAATACCACTGTTATTAACCCACTTTTGTATCCTATCTCTCACCAACTTCTCCAAAAGCTTAATTGGACTATAGTTTGTTGCCTTAAACTTATCGCAACCTTTGTAAAGTGGGACAATTTTGCCTTTTTTCCACTCCTTCAGGACTTGTGCTGTTGCAAGACTGTTGTTAAACAGGTAGGCCAAAGTTGATGCTAACTCTGTGGAACATTCCCTTAAAAAACATGGTGATAGGTCATCAAGTCCTCTTGCCTTAGTGAATTCTAGCTTACATACACTCGCTAATTAATGAATCTTCTAACAATGGAATATCCATACACTGCTATTCTCGCACCATTCGTCACCTCTTTTACACTTTTTCATTCATTCTATTCTTTTGCGCACTTTCATTTATGACCACTAAACATCTAATATCACTCCACATATTCCTCATTTCATTTTTCATTTTGAATAACTCTTTCTTCAAATCTTGCATTCCAGCAATTTCACTCCATTGCTCCTGTAGTCTCATTACCTCTCCTTCTGCCCACCCTTACTCCTGTTTCCTCATACTCCCATATCACTTACTTTTGCTTCTTTATTCTTAAGTTCTTTCACTCCCTCAGTCTCACTAGCCTTCATTCTGTTTCATTTATTCCTTCAGTCTGTTTTGCATTTGTTAACTTGTAGTCTAAAAAAATATCGCACTTTCTACAAATCCAAACTTTCTCTCGTCTCCTGTTCAGGCTCTCCACAAACACATCATTCACATTTCACCACGCATACATGTTACACTCGTGACTTCAAACTATTTTCGAAAAATTTACGCCATTAATGGCATTTGATTTTTGTATTACTTGCCTGGTTGACTTCAGGTGTACTGCCAATGTGTTCTGTTCAAGGCAAGATTCAAAAATTCAATAAAAAAAGTCAGTAACAAATTCAGAAGATTAATAATCACTCAGACACATTATCATCAGCAAATTCCTGACATCTACCCTCAAGGGATGTACAGGATATGATAGTACTACATGACAAACTTACATCATACATCATTATTAACTTCCTATCTACAATTTTCCTCCAAATCAGTCTGTTACTTGTCAAGACTCCAACATCATCAGATCTTATATTTCCATAGTTAAAATTCTCAGATCCATAAGTTAAAACTGGTTTGAACACTGTCTTGTATACAGCTAATTTAGTGTTCCAACTAATTTCTCTCTTATTCCAAATGAATTTATTCAATTGACTTCCTACCAAACCAGTTTTGTTGATTCTGTTGTCTATTTCCATATTTAATTTACCATCTTCACTAAAAATCGTGGCTAAGTAGCCGAATGTTTTACTTGTTTCACAGGTTCTCCATTCACAACACAGTTGACATTTTCAACGATTCCACCTATTTTCATTGTCTTTGTCCTTTTATTGCTGCCCTTCATACCATATCTATTACAACAATTATTCAATTTAGTCAGGGAATCTTGCAAACTTGTAGTGGATTTATTTAGAAGTATAACATCGTCTGCATAAAGCAAAGAGCATACATTAACATCTCCAATTCTGATATCATGTTTAATAACACTTTCCTTCATAATGTGATCCATATAGATAATAACAGAGGGGATAATGTACATCCTTGTCTCACATTAAATTTAACATTAAACCATCTTCTTGTACTTCCTTCAATTCTAACTGCTGACTTGCAACTCAAATAAAGACTAAGTATTGCTTGATATAATGCCCCATTGACACCATATAACTATAGCATATTGAATATGCTTCTCTCCACCTTGTCATATGCCTTTTCCAGATCGGCAAAACTTAAATACAGATCTTTCTTATATTCCCATGCTTTCTCAACTATTTGTCGTAAAGTGAAGATCTGATCCTGATAGCTTCTATTTGGCCTGAATCCAGCTTGTTCTTCACCAAGCTTTTCTTCCACAATTCTTCTCAACCATTTCTCAAGTATACTTGCATAGATCTTGCCAGGAATACTCAGTAGGGAAATACCTCTGTAATTCTCACATTCAGTTTTATTTCCCTTTTTATATATGGGTACTATTAGAGCTCTACTCCAATCATCAGGAATTCGTCCCTTTGTCCAGGCCTTCTGAACTATGCAGTGCAGCCACTGTAAGACTTTTATACCACCATACTTCAGCATTTCTGGTCGAATATCATGTATTCCTGCTGCCTTTCCACATTTCAAGCCTTTGATGGCTTTTTCTACTTCAAGTATGGATATGTATTCCTGACTGTATGCCTGTTGAGTTTTTTTTACCACTGTGCTATCACTGCTTGTTTCATTTAGTAATTTTTCGAAGTAATTACTCCCTACTTCAAGGATATCTTTTTCTCGCATTTTCATGTCACCTTTATCATCTCTAACTCCTTTTACAGCACTCTTTCCTCCATTTCTAAGCTTCTTCAACAACCATCAGAATATCTTACCACCTTCTTGATATTTATTTTCTATGTTCTTGCCAAAGTCCTCCCATGACTTTTGTTTAGCAAGTTTTACACGCCGTTTAGCTTTCTTACATTTGTCTCTGTATTCTCTACGAGCACAAGCTGACTTATTTGCCAGGAACATTTGATAAGCTTTCTTCTTTTTCTTCACTGCCTCTTTAACTTCTGGTGTCCACCATGGAGTTCTGATTTTTCTATCTTTGCAGACAACCTCACCACATGCCTCTCTGGCTGAATCAATCAGGGTCTTCTTCAAGGCTTGCCACTGAATCTCCAAGGTTTGGTTCCTGTTCTCAAACTCTTTCATTTTTAAAGTTATCAAAAATAAACAACAGTATACAAAATACAAGCAATATCACCATTTATCACACAAAATAGCACTTATCTTTTCTAGCCATTTACCAACATTAAGCATTGCAGCCCTCTAGTAGCCAATATAGCTAAAGCAAATATCATGTCTGTTGTTTTACTTTTGAATAAATCCAGTACAAGTATGCAAGATTTTCTGACTAAATTGAATAACTGTTATAATAAATTTGGTATGACAATCAGCAATAAAAAGACAAGACAATGGAAATAGGTAGAAACACTGAAAATGTTTCTACCTATGTATCCTGAATAGTAAACCTATAGAGAACAAGTTAAACATTTCACCCTTTTAGGCACAATTTTAGTGGATGGTAAATTAAATATGGAAACAGACAACAGAATTAGTAAAGCTGGTATGATAAGAAGTCAGCTGAATAAATTTATATGGAATAAGAAAGAAATTAGCCAAAACACTAAATTAGCTGTATACAAGACAGTGTTCAAACCAATTTTAACCTATGGATCTGTGAGCTGGGTTATAAATAAAACAGTTGATCAAAGACTAGAGACCTCTGATATGAGAATTCTGAGAAAGATTATGGAGTGTGAAGAGATGGTATTCACCAAAAAAAAAAAAAAAAAAAAAGGATTTGACGCACTAACACACAAAACTTTCTTGATATCATAAATGAGGATATTAGGAAAGAACTTGCCATTGTTACCATTCAGGAACGTGTTAGTAGAGCTAATCTCAGGTGGTATGGCCACTTAAATAGAACGGAAGAGGAAAGATTAGCCAAACAAGTGTTCTTTGCCAGGTTGGCAGGAAAAAGATCAAGATGTAGATGGATTGATACAGTAAAAAGTGCCTTAAAAGACAGAAATGTAAGATCTGATAATATTGAAGTCTTCACAGATAACAGATTAATTTGGAGGAAAATTATTGATCGGAAGTTAGTAATGGTGTAACTTTTTCATGTAGTACTATCATAATTATCCTGTACACTCCATGAGGGAGTATATCAGGAACTGGATGATGATGAATAACAGAGTAATGCTTCACATAGCTTGTAAAAAATGAAGGTAACAGCCAGAGCTGTTTACCATCCAATCCTCATAGTCTCACAGTGCATGTTGTTAGCTATCTAACTGAATGCTGATGGGCTGAAAATTTGTGATTTAGCTGACCAAATGACAAATTGTATTCTACATTAGCTATACGAATATTATGCTGGTATAACATAATTAAATATTATGCCTCATGAGACCTCACCCAGTTAAAAATACCCCAGTACTTTTGCCAAGTCAGAGAGAGAGAGAGAGAGAGAGCAGCAGTAAGTTAGCTTTCCAAAAAGCTTTAACAAATCTGAAGAGAAGCACCTTCAACATAGATGCATATGTAGAAATGAGTTAGAATTAACAAAAGAATTACTGAAATACCGTGTAAAATTAAATTATATTACTGAGACTGAAAAAAAAAAAAGCGAGATACATCTAATACTATAAGATATGTTATTTCTTATTCAAGTAACATGAAAAGGAGCAAATGGTATTTAACACTAGACAAAAGATAAATTTCTTGAATGGCAGGCAATTTCAAGATGAGAAATTGAAACTGCAACTCATTTGTGCCTATTGGGCCAATGAGGATACCAATAATGAATTTATTTGAATCATTAGAGCAACTGACATAGGGAAAAAAAAAAATCTAGTTCTTGCTGGAACCTAACAACAGAGGAGAAAATGATGCTTAACCTTTAAGTGTTGGATGAAAGTGCAAAGAAAATAGCAGAGCTAACAGTGATGTAAGGAAAATACGAGCATCCTCTGCTTTTTTTATGCGACTCCCACTTACATAAGTTGGGAACTTACAATGCATTAGGATTTTGTGAAAGGAAAGAGTTTTTTCCCCATATTTTATTAATTTTATAAATGGGGAGTGGGAGACTGAAAAAGATCTGATAAACACCTAGAACAAAAATGATATTAAAGCAACTGATATAATCACAAGAAAAAACATACTAGTAGCAGAGTTATGAAGGGAAGTTATGTTCTTATATTCTCATATGTTCTTTCTTGTGATTATATCAGTTGCTTTAATATCATTTTTGTTCTGGGGGGGGGGGGTATCAAAACCTTCCAGACCCCCTTCCCTATTGTAATTTTTTTGCAATTTTTAAGTATAGTTTCTGGGAAATTCCCATGTTACTCCTCTTAAACACTATTAATATAATTAGCTATTATAGCCTGTTTTTGTTTAGGAGTGTCCCTTATTTTAATACATTGGCTAACATAACTCAAAAAAGGGGTGTGTATATATATATATATATATATATATGTTTTTAGGGCATTATGGGTGAGTATAGAAGGCAATTATGGCAGAATAAAAGAGGTGGAAAAATTTTGTACATACCTTGTTATTGGTTCTATGATGCCTTCTAATTCCAAGATCCTGCTGAAGGTTGTTTATAAATAGTGGGAAGGGGGAGGGGAGGAACATGGGGTGTGTTTTGACGTGTGAAATAAGTTTGGAAACCCGGGTTACAAATTAATAATATATATATATATATATATATATATATATATATAAATATATATATTATTTTGTTTAGGGCTGCATTTTTGTGGGGGGAGAGGGGTATCCTTATGTGGAAACTGGGACAGGGGTTGACCATTTCGGTCATAGTCTGACCATCATCGGAACTTTGTCGGAATGAGTGTAGGGCTATGTCAAGGCTGCAAGTTGCATCAGCCAAATTAGGGCATTTGTGGTCGCTACATGGCCAGAGGCATGGCTTAATTTGTAAGTTTTGGATCGTCCAACATTCGGAAATTAGGTAGGGGCGGTGGATGTTGATAAAATTTTCATCGCATTTTATGGCAATAGTTTCAGATATTCTAAGCATTGTTTCATTGCCTTGTTTGTCTATGATTATGGCCTTGTCGATTTGGGGGATATGTTTTAATTCAAGGGCATGAGCTGCAATTTCTGTCTTCCCTGTACTCTGTGTTTTGTTTTTCTTTATTATTTAATTACAATAGTTGTAATTTTTATTTTTTTTGTACAGACTCCAGAAACTCTACTCTAGAGACTAAAAGAGACTGGTCAATGAAATTCATTTAAAGACAATCGAACATCCATACCTACCAACAATGAAATATGAGCTTGTGGCCTATTGGTTGGAGAGCAGATATGCTAACCATTTAGCCAACCAGTCAGGAAGTACTTATGAATTTTATTCACAAGAGAAACTACGCATTAGTAAAGCTATCTTCTGACACAATGATGTGCATATATTCACATGCACAGAACAAATATGAAAAAGTCATTATGTTATGGTAAATACTGGATGGACTGCATGATCGTGAGCTTGCAGCTAAGTCATTGTTTTAATATTGATTTAATTAATGATATTTTGAGAATTAGCGATTGTTGTATTCTTGTGTACGACTGTGGGTTGAGTGCGTTTATTTTGAAATATTTATACCACATACGATAAATTAAACTGCTATTCATGGCACTGATGAATGAGAACAATGGGGCCAAGACATCGTTGTGTAAGGGGTTTGATATGGGGGATTTTGTGAAATGTAGTGTGGTGTATGCTATTGTATTCATTGCCAAGAGTTAGTACTGTGTATAAATGAGATAATCAACAGTAACAGTAATATAGCATATGAAAAAGGTGGTGAAAATTCAGGAGAACATAGAAGGATAAAGAAATAGGTTGCTTGCATGTAGTACTTCACAGGACTGAAAGGCTGCAGACACAGTAAGAGATTAGTTGAAGAGAACAGAAAAAAGCAAGAGGTCCAAAGCCAAAAAGAAAATTGTAAGAATAAACAAGAGAAAGAGAGTAAGCAGATAATTTTTACGGTGATTTTTCAATAAGGGGAGTACTTCATGAAAGCAATACAAAATCTTGTTTCCATGGTGTGAAAAAATTGATTGTTTTGGCTACAACTAATGATCTGAGAGGCAATAAGTATTGTATAAAGGAGGATGTGAAAGAGTTATTGGAAGAGGCAAAAAAGAAAAAAGCCAGAAGGTGAAGTTCGTGAGTGTGCTGCTAAGCCATGATAGAGGGAAACTGAGAAGGGGAGTTACTACATCATTCCTTCTGCACACAAGTTTTGCAGAAGGAATGACGTAGAGTTTGTGGACCTATGGCCTGAGTTTGATGCACATAAAGATCTGTACAATGCTGATCGACTGCATCTTAAATGGATTTAAAGTTGTGTCTATAGAGAGCTTTGTTCACTGAGGGTGTTGAAGAGCAAAATTCAGGAAAACTAAAGAAATTAGAGTGGATGCAGATGAGTGTGTGAAGGCATTAATGAAGCAAATATATGAGAATGACCAACAAGTGCAGAATCTACTCTCTCAACAAAAATATTGAATAGGGTCAAATTCACAAAGTAAACATGGTTGGGGCCTACAGGGATACTGCAGTTTCTAATATACTAATGCCAAAGGTACCTGGAACAAGAGAGAGGAGTTTTTGGCATTGGTTAGTGTAATACCACCAAACATTATAAGCATTAGTGAGACTTGGCTAACAGTTGATGATATAGTGACAGGGACAAAATGTGATGAATTCAGTATTTTCAGGTAGGATAGACATGACAGGTGTAGTGTACTGCTGATGATAGATGAATTGCAGCCAACAAGAGTTAGAGTCAGTCATGTGCTGATGGCAGTTCTTTTGTGTGGCTTTGGTGTGATATTCAGGAATGATATGGAAGATATGCATCAGCAGATTAGCACAATGAATGCAAGTCGAGTAATTATTATGGGGACCAACTTCGGAGAAAGATTGGAAGGAGGAAAGATCATGTGGCAGGAAGTAGAATTGATCCACTTACTGAGAGAAACAGAATGTGACAGAGGGGACTCAGGGTACCAGAGTGTTGGAACGTGTTATAGGATCAGAAGACTTACTTGTCCATAACTGAGGTTACATTGCCTTCAATTGGGGGAAGTGATCATGCAGTCTTGACTTGGGAGGTAGCAAAACACATGAAAATTCCAGTTAAGAAGGGGTATATGTGGAACTACAAGGCAGGTGATTATGATAAACTTAAGAGGCAACTTGAAGGGGTATACAAGGGAAGGATGTTCACAGTGCATGGGGGGATTAGTCAAAGGGTATCTGGAGGAAGCAATATCACACTGTATGCCCAAAGTCAGGAGGGTAAATCGGGTAGAAGTTAGATGAATGAGTAGTATCATTAAGCATGAGCTGCAAACAAAGAAATTGTTGTGGATGGTAAATAAGGAGAAAGGTAACCAGCTAACTCATGAACAGTACAAGGATCAGGCCAGAAAGGTAACCAGAATGGTAAGGAAGGGAAAATCAGATTATGAAAAGAAATTAGCTGAACTGCCAAAAGGAAATCTCAAAGAGTTTTTTCATTATGAGACAAGAAGGAAGAAGAATGAATATGGAAGAAAACTTTAATGAGTGCAGATGGTAGAGAGGTAATGGAGGCAGATGAAATTGAGCTACTCAGCAATCATTTTGTAAGAGTATATCATCTAAGTGAAGATTTTGTTATGGCAGAGATGACAGGGATTGATGCAAGAACAGAGGTTGATGAATTAGAGGTACTTAAGATATTGCAGAATCTGAATGCAAATACAGCTGTGGGATTACATGACAGGGGAACTGGTAATCCCTTTGACTAGGCTGTTTGTCAGCTCTGGCAAAGTCCCAAGATAGTCAAAGGAGGGCAAAATAATCCCTTTGCATAAAGGAGGATCTAAGTCTGTGGTAGCAAATTATAGACCAATTAGCATCTCAAGAGTGGTGGTAAAAGTACTGAAAAAATTGGTCAAAAAGATAATTCGAGAATGGGTGGATAGGAATCTGATACTATGAGGAGCAACATGGCTTTGTGAAAGGTCAGTCATGCCTTAGTAAGTTACTAACTTTTTATAATAGAGTGACAACTGAGTTTGAAAAAGGTAATGATTATATAATGATTCTGCTGGATTTTGCAAAGACATTTCATTGAATGCCACATGGAACTCTGTTATGTGGATAAGATGGTAGCTGTTGGACCAATATCAAAAAGTAGTATATGGAGGAGCAGAATCCAGGAGAAAGCAGGTGACTAGTGGTAAACTGCAAGGCTCAGTGCTAGGACCACTGCTCTTCAATTTGTACATAAACAATATAGGAAATATTCAGTCGTTTGCTGATGATGCAAAATTATGTGGTTACCACCCACAAAAGGTTCTTACTAAACCTAATGTACACTTATATAGTGAGTGGGCTAAGGATTTTTTTATTTATTTATTTATTTATTTATTTTTACATGGTCCAGAATCCCTGCTCTAGAGACCAAACATGGAACTTTTGCAAGTCACTTCAGGCCACACCGGTCAATGAAATTCATCATGTGGAGAACTTGCAAGATGATTAAATAGACTAAGTATGGGTAAAAGATCACGAATGTCAGTTTAATGTGGAGAAATGTAAAGTTATGCATTTTTGGATACATAGATTACAAGGTGTGTGTGTGCCACACTGATGGAACTGGTCTCTAGGAAATAGATGAAACTAGGGATTTAGGGGTGGTGGTGATAGAGAGTTGAAGTTTAGAGGGCATGTTGCTCATAAGATTACTTGGCTGTTGAAGAACACACACACACACACACACACACACACACACACACACACACACAAGTAGAGATAAGGAAGTTATTCCTTTTCATAGTGTCTTTTCTACTACATCCGGATTACTTTGCTCAGGTCTGGTCACCTGGATTTCTTGGAGATGAGGAAGTGGTGGAGAGGAATGAGTAGTGGTGTGTGGAATGCTTCCTACGCAGGATCAGGCTAGAAAGACTTATTAATAGACTGAAGGTTTGTGGATTGTGAAAGTTAGTTGATAGGCAAAAAAAAAAAAAAGGGGGGGGGGGGGGATACGATGGAAATATTTAAGTTACTTAAAGTCTTTTATAGAATTGATGCAGAGGAAATGTTTCAGCACTTGGCTAAAGGGTGCAGAACAAGAGGTCGTCCCTGGAAATTGGGTAAGAGTGTGGTTAGCAAGTGAGTGGGAACTAGGTTTTTTGCTTTGAAAGTGGTGAATGAATGGAATGGGTTGCCTGAGTCAGTTGTGAGTGCTTTGTCTGTTAATAGTTCAAAGGAGAGGTATGGTAGACATTATGTTGATGGTTTAGGTCTCTCATGAGGAGTCTTAGGATTCTATGGAGGTGCCCATGCGATGATGATGATAATAATATCTTCAGGCTGGTGCACGAGAACACAGGTTGAAATATGAAGCAACTGCCATCTAAATACTGAAAACAATTTCCATTTAGTTTTCAGTACAATACTAATAAAAATTAGTATTGTATTGTACTGAGAAGAAATTATATATGAAAATGTTAGAAATGCTCTTTAAAAATAGGAAGCTTTCAGATGCAAACTGTACAAATACTGTTTTGGGAAAGTAAACATTTGAAAACAGAAACCATAGAAATGCAATAACAAAATTGATTAATTCAGCAAAGAAAAACATGGTAGGTTGTCTATATCAGAACTTCATGGTCGACTCAAAAAGGTAAACAGACAGCTAGAACCTTCTCTGGAAAACATGTCCTGCAAATATCTCATTAATTTTAACAGTTTAAGATGTTTTCAAGTTGAGATGTTGCAAACAGTGCTCATGAAGTTTAAAATTCTACCAAAATCATCAAATCAGAAGATGTCTATTATGGAGTATATTTTTTACACATGAATAATTATCACGTGTTAAAATTCATTTTAGCCAAATTATGGAGACTGCAACTGTGTTAGAAATAATTACTTTAATTTCCCGACATTTCAACTTTTATATTATGCCAAACAGTATGCCAAAGAAACAATGGTTTGATCAACCGTCATTCTACTGGCCTAACCTCCAGTGGGAAAAAGAAAACTACATCAAAGCTATATTCTATTTATAACATCATCAGGGAGCAAATTCATATAGATAGCTTTATTACAGCAAAAGTGGTGTCCTAATTTAACATGAGAGTTTATCATAAAAATTATGGAAACTACCACCATGTTAGAGTAAAACTTCAGTTTAATATTAACCAAAATAATCACTCTACGTTCCGACCTTCACATTAAGGTCATCATCTGGAGTATGCATGTGTGTGTATATGTGTATACTCAATATGTGTACGAATGATTATTTTGGTTTATACTAAACTGAAGTTTTACTCTAACATGGTATTTCTTCCATCGTTTTTATGAATTCTGATCACCATGTAAGTATGAAGGAAAGGATTAACATGAGAGTTATATTACGGTTAAGATCATGGATTATTTACAGTCTATTTATAATTAATTCATAAACAAAACGGTTATGTGGGTAGAATATATGCCTTCCATAGGCTTGGGATTTTTAGACCATCATTATTGTTAAGATTAGGGTGGTTGATAAGAATTTTACAGGCTCCTTAAATTTACATTCATACCTAGTTTAATGTTTTGATTAATTTCTCTTATTCCATATAAATGTATTCAGCTAATTTCTTGCCATATTTTGCTATTCTATAATTTGCCATCAAATTGTGTCTAAATAGCAGAAATGTTTTACTTTTATAGGTTCTCCATTCAGAATGTAGCTGATGTTTTCAATGTTTCTGCCTATTTTCATTGACTGTCTTTTTTTTGCTGATGTCACAGCAAATTTATTACAGCAGTTACTCAATTTAGTTAGGAATCATGCACACTCTTACTAGTTGATTTCGGAATATAATATCATCAGCATGAAGTAAAGATCTGAGATTACATCTCCAAAACTAAAGGAAAGTGGCATTAAACTGAAATCAAGTTTAATGCCACTTTCCTTCATAACATGATCCACAGAAATGATGACTAACATGAGATAAGAGTGCAGATATTGCGCACTCTTATCTCATACCTGAATTAACATAAGACTTTCTGTACCTCTTTAATCCTAACTGCAAACTTAAAACTCAAATAGAGACTGTACTGATTGATATAACACTTATACAATATGAGTGGAAAGGCTTATGTGTTGGCACTACATGTTAGTATATTTTAATGGTATTGATTACAACACAGAATGATAAGAAAATAATTACTATTTATTAATTTATTAGCTGTGCAAAGAACAGTTTGTCACAGTACACTAAACAACAATTTGGTATAACAGTGGGACTAGTTTAAAAAAATTGCAGCAGACAACACAGTAACTAAAGTCTTAATTGGCACCATCTATGTTGGAAAAAGAGAGAAAACAAGTATTAATTAGATCTTAAAATGCCTCTCCAATTTTGGTAAATTTGGTCTCCAAACGGGGTGTATGGAGAGGCAGCACCTTAGTATCGATGTCAGCTGTGATTTATGGGTCAGGATGTTGGGCTCTGGTCCTCACATACTCTCACTTATGGATCCAAGAAGTTGGTAGTGCACACCAGTGGCCACACCCCAGTAAACCGCCTCGGCTGGCAGGCTAAACTAAGTGAAGGTATCAGCAATATAGAATGCTGTAAATAGGGAATGTCAATCTTTATGTGCACAAAGTCTGGAATGGCCAAGATGGTAGAAGAATCAACATTGACTGATCAATGGCATGACAGCAAGATGTGCAGCACATCGAGGGCAGACTCCTGACATCTAAGGGACTTGTGGCCAGCCGTCGTGGAAGAGATTGGAGCCTCACCACGTATTTATCCATTGTGAACCATGAAACACACCATGTCACAATATAAAGTTAGAGATGTGGTTGAGACCCCTGCAACCATCAGCTCTTATAGCTGCCGGGAATTGTAAGACAAGAACTACTAAGGTAGTGTATGAAGATAATATCCCAAACCCTCCGAGGAGGATATTCTCAGATGTCCCTTGTCTGAAAACCAGGAGCAATCTCTTGAAAATAGTAACATGGAACATCAGAACACACTATTAGGCAAATTAGACAACTTAATCCAGGAATCAGAAGTGATGAAGGCTGATATTGCAGGTATCAGTGAAGTGAGGTGGACAGATATAGGCATAATAAGAAGAAAAAAATCACACTATAATCTACTCTGGCAGTGACTTACACCTTAACGGAGAAGTGCTTGTCCTAAGTAATAGAATTGCACAATCTCTACATGGATATTAACCCATAAATGACAGAATCATGACAGCCAAAATAACTGCACAACCATTCAACTTGTATGTTATCCAAGCATATGCACCAACCTAAGACCACAGTTGGAACAATTTTATGAAGACATCCAAACTGCAATCTCTAGTGCTAAGTCATATGATATTATTATAATGATAGGCAACCTAAATGCAAAAGTGGGCTCATAA
This sequence comes from Typopeltis vanoorti, assembly GCF_054136105.1. Lineage (NCBI taxonomy): Eukaryota > Metazoa > Arthropoda > Arachnida > Uropygi > Thelyphonidae > Typopeltis > Typopeltis vanoorti. The sequence goes on from NC_143566.1 coordinate 92,522,091, forward strand.
AAATTCTCATTTTGCATGGGAAACCAAGGGCTTGGAAACAGAAATGAAAGAGGTGAAAGATTAATTCAATTCTATGAAACCAATAATCTAATAATTGCCAACCCATTATTTAAACATCCTCCCAGAAGACTATATACATGGAAAAGCCCTGGGGACATGTATAGAAACCAAATTGACTATATAATAATAAGCAAAAGATTCCAAAATGCAATAACACAAACAAAAACATATCCTGGAGCAGACATAGGATTGGACCACAATCCAGTGATTGCAAAAATCAAAATAAAACTTAAGATACCAAGCCATACCAAGATACCATTCATAAGAGAAACTTATAATTCAGACTCACTTAACAACCAAGAGGTTAAAGAATGCTTTATAAAAGAATTCACAAAATTCCTTAACAAGTCTGACACTACAACTCGCACAGAAAATAGAACATCAATTGATGAAATTAACATGAACTGGCAAACATTCAAGAATGGCATCAACGAAGCAGCCAAAAATACACTCCCAATTAAAAAAGAAAAGGAATAAACCTTGGATAAATGAAAAAATATTAAAGTTGATGGAACAAAGAAAAAGTTAAAGAACTGGAATATAAAAAAGATGAATAAAGAAATAAAAAAAGGAATGCAGGAAAGTCAAAGAGGAAGGATTAAGAATAAGTGTTCAGACATAGAAAACCTTAATAGAAAACACAGAAGCAGAGAAATGTATGAAAAGATCAGAGAAATGAGAAGCAGGACAAATACAGTAAATCATGCAAGTGTCATCAGAGACTCGAGAGACCATATTCTAATGGATAAAAAAGAAATCATGGAAAGATGGATTGAATACACAAGAAATTATACGAGCAACAAAGAAATAATATTCCTGAGCAGACTGATTTAGAAGGACCACCCCTTTTACTTTGTGAAGTTGAAAATGCAGTCAGAAAACTAAAACCACATAAAGCTGCAGGAATAGATAATATCTTGGCAGAATGGTTGAGGGCTCAATGAAGGAGGACTGAAATTTCTAACAAAATTGTGCAATAAGATATACGAGACTGGATTTCTACCCAAAGATATTAATCACTCAATTTTCATTCCAATTCCCAAAAAAAAACAAAAGCTACACATTGTGAAGAGTTCAGGACAATCAGCTCCATCAGTCAAGTATCAAAAGTCCTCCTATACATTATTCTTGAAAGAAATAAATGAAAAATAAACAGAAATAAATGATACACAAAGTGGCTTCAAGGAAAATGTAGGTACAAGAGAAGGTATTTTCAATGTCAGAACCATAATAGAAAGATATCTAGAAAACAAAAAGATATGTACCTCTGCTTCATAGATTACAAAAAGGCATTCGACAATGTTCAACATAAGCAATTACTTGAAATCCTTTCAAAAACAGGCATGGAAAAGATATTATGCTAATAACTAATCTTTACTGGGACGTTGATGCCATTCTAATAGAGACCTCAGAAGAATTCCCAGTTCAGAAAGGTGTGAGACAAGGCTGTGTTTTGTCTCCGATTCTCTTTAACCTGTACACAGAAGAAATATTTAATAAAATTAGTAACCTCAAAGGATTGAAATTGCAAGGTTAACTTTCAACAGTATGAAAAATCTACTGACATCTAGAGAATTAAATCTGAAAACAAGACTAAGAATCTCCAAATGTTGCATATGGTCCACATTATTATACGGAGTAGAGACATTGACACTCTCCAATCTGGGTGTGAAAAAACTGGAGGCCTTTGAAATGTGGATACTGCGAAGAATTATGAGGATATCATGGAAAGACAAATGAAGAGGTACTAGAGATGGTAGGCATAAACAGGAGCCTGATAAAAGAAATTAAAAAGAGAAAAGTCAGCTATTTTGGACATGTTGAGACATAACTGCCTACAAAGGAAACTTCTCGAAGGAACTGTTGAGCGAAAGAGGAGAGGAAGACAAAGACTGGAGTAGATGAAAAATATAGAAGACTGGACCTATCTCTCATATGAGGAATGCAGCAGAGAGGTGCAGAACATGACATGGTGGAGACACATGGTAGTCAATCTCCTGGAGGGAGAAGACACCTGACAGGACAGGTCTCTAAACTCTCCAATTTGGTCGATTAGACCTGCTGAAATGGAGTTTGTATCCAATAATGCTAGGCTGACTGAAGAAAGGCCGTTCGAAGTTCGATTCTAGTCTCTGACTAGAGGAACTTTTTTGTAATGCAACTAGAAGAATGATGGTGCATTACAACCTTCGAATGGAAAATGTCTGAGTTTGATTATTGTTTTGCCAGCCTGGTTGGCTGAGTGGTTAGCATATCTACTCTCCAGCCAAAAGATTGTGGGGTCGAATCCCACCATGGGCATGGATGTTTGCGATTGTGTGTGAAAATACTAGTGGTGGTGGGCAGTAGACGGTATTAGTTTAGATGATGATGGTAGTTGTGGTTCATTGTATAGTTGGATTGAGTGGCAGAGACAGACAGTGGTAGAGTAGGTGTCCTCCCTCAATGAGTCTTTGGAGGCATGGGCATTTGCAGAAAATTTTCCAAAGGGGGAAAAAGCTTGGAGACAAATAATTACATCAATAAACTTTTAAAAATAAAAAAAGGGTGTGGTGCTAGAGTCGCTGAAGCACATGGCAGTGTGCTTCAATACTAGTGGTGGATTTCAGCTGTGGTAAAAAAAATGTGTTTTTTAAATGGTGTATAGTGTGACTGTTGCGAATTGTGCTACATTTTTTTCTCTATTTCTTTAGTGATGCTGCTTTTGGAGTTTAGTTGTCATATTGTGTTATTTTTGGGTTACCAAGAAGGCGAGGTCAGAGTCGGATGCATCTGCAGTGGAAGAGAAGTTTTTGTTATTTAGTATAGTTAAATATAGTTCATACTTGTAGTATTGCATAAGTAAATTAGCTTACAGTAGAGCGTATAACACAGTATTTAACAGTTAGTTGTAGTAGTATTTAGTAGTAGTAATTCCTCGGCACTAAGTTAATGATGGTGGCAGCTGCAGCTCAAATTACAAATGGCATGTCACCAAGTCCTCCCCTATTCAAGGACTATTTTGTGTAACATAATACAGGATTTTGTGATATGTGAGGCTTGTGGCATGTATGCATCCCAGCAGTTGGATGTGTGGCGGGTGAGAGAAGGGGGGGAGTGCGTATATGAGTATAACATAGACAATGGAAGGAATTCAGCGAGTTAGATATTACGATAACCGACCTCGAGGCATCAAGAGCAGGAGAATCTCGAGAGATGAGTAGTGTGATAGGCGAGAATAACGAGCAAAATATGAATGAAAAAATAAGAGTGGGGAGTGTGGAAGACTTGAATGATTGTGAAGTTTTCAGAGATGGTTGATTGGGAGGATGAATGGCCATGTAAGAGTGAATAACTTGCAGAGAGAGAGAGAGAGAGAGAGAGAGATGAGTTGAAAGAGGAGGTGGAATGTCTCAGGAATAAGATGAGAAGTATGATAGATGAGAGTAGGAGAATGAAAGAAATGAATGCAAGGCGAATCAGAGGAGGAGTGAAAGAGTTATGGGAATGATAGAAGAGAATAGAAACAGTAGAAGAGAGGAATGGGAGAGAGGTATGGGAATGATAGAAGAGGAGAGAATGGAAACAGTCAGAGAGAAAAAATGAAAAGAATGCAAGGGAGTGCTGGAACCAGGGATAGAGCAATGCCAGGACAGCAGGTAAGTAGGGGAACACTGAGAGAAAGGGTTAGAGGAGAGAGAGAGAGAGTGAGGGATGCAGGTGAGCAATCAAGGAATAGAGTGGTAAGAGGTGTGATGTATGGAGACTCAATGATCCATGGTGTGCAAGATAGGATGCCAGGGAAGTTTTGCCTGGAGGAATGATAGAAAGTATGGCTATGGCAATTAAGCGAGGCAAAAGGGTAGATGAAATTATTGTGATGGTGAGCACGAATGACTTGAGAGGCAGCGTAAATTGAGTGGCGAGAGACCTGAGATTCATGATTGAGGTTGTGAAAAAGGTTATGAAGAAATGAAAAGCATGGCATGAAAAGGCATTAGGTTCAGTGATACAGTTGATAGATCCTCCACAGCTGTCAGTTTTTTCAACAATGCCCTTTGTTTGAAAAGACCTGAGTTCAAATACCATCTAGGACAACATTCATCAGGGCTTTTCATCTAAGGTAAGTAAGCCAGCCTCATAGGAAGTGACAATTTTTTTTTTTCTCCTGTCCAGAAAACTCAGGTTTTTCCTGCAAACCAGACCAGCCAGTCAGCCAGAAAAACACAATATACAGACAAAGGACACTGTGGGAATAAGGATTAACCACCATATTCTGTCAGATGTGTTTTCAAATGCCTACATAGTATTGGTGTCGTCAATATGTAAGCAAAAAACAGGAAGAACACAGTTGATAGTGCCTTAAACCAGCAGTTCTTAATCTGTGGGTTGTGACCCCTTCAGGGGTAATAAAGATTATGATGATTGCAACAGATTCTGATAAACATGAGTAATTAAATATTTATTATAGAACTACTGAAATTATTATATACTACAGTTTTTCATCCTATATTTGTTGAATTTATTGCAGAAATAAACATCATCAAGCATGATTACACGATTAGTTAAAAGGTTTTGCAGATAAAAAAAAAAAAATTAAGAACCTGTAGCTTAGACACTAGTGATACTGAAGACTTCACAAATAACAGATTAATTTCAATAAAATTTTTGACAGGAATCTTGCAATAATGTAAACATAAACTTAATTATGTATTATATCAATAGCATATTATACACTCCATTATTTTTCACAGAATGAGGCAATTACTATATCTGTGATAATGTAGAACACAATCTTTTGAAAATAAAAACTGATGACAAATCATAGTTTTTCAACAGGTTGCATAGAATCCATAGGGTTGCATAGAAGACAATTAGCCTTACTGCATTCTTAAAAACAAAACTGTTAGAATATGGTTTAGTAAGCAAAAATTTACCTCTTGTAAAGAATCATCCCAAAACTTTTCGCACGTGAGGTATGAGCAGAGAGCCTTATTTAATTCATCTGTGAAAGAAAAAAGAATTAATGAATCAAAATATGCCAAATACACTTAGGGTATCATTCACTTGTAACATTTATATAAAAGCATTTTAACTTCAATATACATCCCATTTCAACTACTATAAACCCAATTTCTTGCAATCTACCATGAAAGAGAGTCTGAAAAAGACAAAAGGTATCTGAAGAACACATTAAACCAATTCAGCCAGGAATGTTTGAGGCGAAAAAGGCAGCCGTGGGTATATTTCAATACTAGTGGTGAACAAAATCAATTAGAAATTTGAATGCATATTGAATTTGAATATGCATTTGACAGGAGATTTTACTTTTAGCATTACAATTGTTATTTTTGATTTAGGATCCTGGATTATCTACAGTCCTTATTTATAGTTACTCTTAGAGAGGAAGGTTCCATGGGTCGAACATGTGCCTTCCATATGGTTAGAATTTTTAGACCATCATTATTGTTCAGATTGGGGTGGTTGATAATAATCTCACATGCTTCCTTAAATTTGCATTCATACCATGTTTTGGTGTAATGTAGACAACTAGTGCTTTTCCAGTCAATTCTATGTAAGGTGTTCAGGGCATGATCAAAAAGGCCAGCTTCACCATAATTATTATATTTAATGTGTCATTTATGTTCTTTTTGTCTGATAGGAATTGTGCGTCCTGTTTCCCCTATATATGGTATGTTACAGGTGCAATAAATACGGTATACTCCAGGGTGGCCAGCAGAGGGAGTGGGTCTTTGGATGAGCTGAGTAAGTGTTTTAATTTTGCAGGGAATTTAAAGGTGGCTTTGAGGGGTTGTATTTTTGTAGTATTCTGTTCATTTTATCTGATGTCCCGTTAATGTAAGGAATGATAATAGTTTTATTGTAGTCTGGTTTGTCTTTGTTTTTTTATTGAGGTCTTGTAGAGAATTTTGTTAATAGTGTTTTGGCTGTAATCATTTTTTTGAAAAGTGTTGCTGATAACTTTAAAAACTTCGTCTTTCAGTGCATGTTCACTGAAGCAGAACTTCAGAGCCCTGTTTTCAGAGTATTAATGACACCTAGTTTTTGTGTTGGGTGGTGGTAGGAGTATATATTGGCCAGTATGTGTCGGTTTCCGGTACACAGTGAAGGAAAGATTGCCAGAAGGAAAACGTGTGACAAGTGTATCTAGAAACGGATGTGTGTTCTGTTTTTCAATCTCAATTGTGAACTGTATGTTTGTGTTGTTTGTTTAGGTGGCTAAGAAAATGTCTAGTGTCTGGCAGCCATGGGACCAGATCGCAAAAACATCGTCAACATATCTAAGCCAGACTTTGGGTTTTAAAGGAGAGGAATCTAAAGCATGTTGCTCAAAATGTTCCATATAAAAGTTAGCAATGGGGGGGGGGGGGGGGGGCTGTGCCTTCTTTTTGAAGATAGAAAGCGTTTTGCCATACAAAATAACCAGAACATAATACATGCGCAAAGAGCGCTGTGATATCTGGAGGGAATTTGTTCTGTAAAAGAAAGATTGTGTCATTGATGGGGACATTCATAAAGAAGGCAAACACATCAAAACTGACTAATAAATCATCTCTTTTTTACAATAGAAAAAGATGATTTATTAGTTAGTTTTGATGTCTAATGTCTTTGATAATGTTTATGAAGTGTTGTGTGTTTCTGATATAGGAGGGGAATGACCTACCAACTCCTTGAGTGTTGCCACTAATTTCTTGGCTAAGTGATAATTCGGGCTATCCATCCCTTCGACTATCAGCCAGAGTGGTGTGTTTTGTTTATGTATTTTCAAGGTAGCCCGTAAATTCTTGGGGAATGAGCGTAGTGCGGAAATAGTTTTTTGGCCGTATCTTCAGGCTATGTGGTAATAGATTTAAGTAGTCTCTCTGTTTTCTTTTTTATTCTGTTGGTTGGGTTGTAGTTAATGAGCTGGTATGTATTATTGTCCGAGTCTAGCAGATTCATTTTTTCTAAATAAGTGGGTTCGGTTTAAAATAATGGTGGCACTTCCTTTATTGGCTCTAGTTATTACGATGTTCGGATTTGATTTTAATGATTTCAAAACTGTTAATTCGTGTTTCGTTAAGTTGCTTGTTATTGTTTTGTTATGATTTAAAATGTTGGCGGTTTCTAAACGTATTTTGTCTGCTATGTTATTTGGGATGAATCTTAAGCTTCTTTCAATATTACAAATAAATTCCAGTTTGTTTATTGATCTGGGTGCTACGCCAAAATTTAGACCTTTGTTAAGTACCGAGAGCTCATCTTTGTTTAAAGCATCGTTAATTACATTACTGTTACCTGCAGGCGATTGGTGGCTCCTGTTGTTTCTAGCTTCTGGTTGGTTGTTATTGTTCACTGTGGGGAAATTTGATGTCCATTGGTTTTTGTCGATCTTTTAGTCTATGAAATTTGGAAATGAGGTTTTCTTTCTTCGTTTGAAGGATATGGTTCGCATTGTTGTCCAGAATCTTTTCCAGGATCATCCAGATATCTGCGTTTAAGTAGCTTGAAAGTTCCAATTTTACATTTTGTAGCTGGTTTTGAGTAATGGCTAAGTTCTTTCTAGTAGCCTGGATCTGTTCTCTGAGTAGCGCTTTCTCCATGCGGGAATTTTGAGGTGAATTTTCTCTTTAGTTTGATGCAATGCGGAATGATATTGCTGTCCCTACACCGTTTTAAAAAAGTCGGTCGAATGATCAAACCAGAAACATGAATCTTCAGCTTACCGTATTGATTGCATCGCTTGTGGGTCAAATCTCCATGAATTATCATCATCCTTTCTTTTAGTGCTGCACAGTGATCAGCATTCATTTTAGAAATTGTGGATTTTACAACCGTCTTATAAATAACTCTTTTAATTTCCCAACGTTTCGATCTTCATATTAAGATCATCATCTGGAGCATATACAAATATACAGGACAAGCTGAGTTACATTACATACAGTAAGCTAGAGAAACAATGAAGATATTAAGCATATTAATAATTAAGACCATCAACCATCTCCCAACCTTGGTAAGAAAGAGATCCATTGTGCTTGGGGAGTGGTTGGGTGGTGGACAATTTGTATGGGAACGTTTGTGATTTTCTTCAGTCCAACTCTCCAAACAGTGACGTCATCTTCCTTGGAGACTTCAATGTCCACAACACCAACTGGATGCCCACTTCCAATTGCACAGATCAAGCAGGTAGAGAGGATGAGACTTTTACAATCACAAACATTCCCCTACAAATTGTCCACATGTCCACCAGAATAACCCCAACCACAATGGATCTCTTTCTTACCAGTGAACCATTTAAGTATGCTGTGAATGTTGTTCTGCCCTCTAGGCAGCTCAGACCACACTGTAGTAAACATTTCTTCCCCCATGGAGCAACACATAAACAAACACCCACATCCATGTGTTGTATGGCATTACCAGAAAGTTGGATGATCTTTGCAAATTCTATGCTTCATTTTCTTGGTCTGATTACTGTTTCCAGCCATCTGGGCAAAACCGATGTGCAGAAAGAATCACTGAAATAATTCTCATTGGCATGGAAATATTTATTCCCTGATCTACCCTAAATTCTCGTCCCATATTTAAACCTTGGTTCTCTCACAGGTGTTCCAAGACTGTACAAATAAAGAGTCAGGCATACTACAACTGGCTTGAATCCAAAACTCCATCTTCATATGCAGCCTACACCAAAGCCTGGAATAGCTGCAAGAAAATTATCACATCAAAAACTGATTTTGAGAGAGCTAAAAATAGGAAACTTGTATCCTGCCCAAACGACAACCATGCCTTCTAGGCTCTAGTCAAAGCTATTGGCCATTACCTCTGTTCAACAATACTCCCAACCACTATTATACCCAGATAGTACTAATGCATCATCAACCACAGAAAAAAACCAACCTTCTGGTTTCCTACTTCACCTCCAATTCTTGCATAGCTGATCATGGTCTAAGTTTCCCAACCATTCCAAACACTCAATGTTGCATTTAATCTTTCACCAGAAAGAGATCAGAAAAATTTTGCTCAAACTGGATAGAAAAAAAAACTCCCATTTTATGCCAACTATTTATAATTCTAATTCAGAGGATGAGATTAGTTTAGAGAACAGTCAACTTTCTTATAGTAAACTCAGAGAGAGAGAGAGAGAGAGAGCACAAGAATATTTTGTTATTTTGCTAGTAAATTTCTTTTAGCATAGCACTGTACCTATAGGAGCTTGGTGGGACTTTTTAGTTTGTTATAGTGAGAAAGTGTTATAGAAGTGTTTGCCATAGCGATTTGATAGTAGTTACTAATCTGTATCTGAGAAGGAATTAATACACTTACCATTTTTAATGGTATCAGTTAAATATATATCTTAATGTTTACTTATTATCCATTAAACTAATAAATAAAATAAACTTTTACTATTTTTAATATTTTTTTTACTACAATTTTATTATTCACAATTCAAATATAATTCAAAATTGCAAATATAAATTCTACACTGTTTGTCACAATCTTTTAACAGATAAAAACTGACATTAATGAAGATTCTGTTGCTGAATAAAGTAAACTAAATCAATAATCTTGCCTTCGATATCTTGAAAGTCTTTCAATGAAAGAGAGACCAGTAGTCCTACTATGCACTGCCTAATCACAGCCTGGAAAGGAGAGAAAAGGAATAATTATTTTTTGAAATGAAAATATATTAAGACAATCTTTGAATTACAACAGTTCATATTCCAATCACTTCAACTTAATACAATAGTTATTGATAATACACAGTATATTATTATTTAATTAATAACAAGCTGGTAAATGTCATGAAATAAAATTCCAACCTAACACAAAAGTACTGCTTTGGTGACAATTACAACAGATTAAAGCAGAATTTAAGCAGCGAAATTAAAGCAGATTATAAGAGAGATGATGTGGGAATTACAGAAAGTCAAGAGGACTTTGAACGAACATAGGGAAGAAAAGAAAATTCAGGCAAAATAACAAACAACAAAATAAAGCAGGAAATCAGGTAAATCAGTTAAGTAACAAAAATCAGGTAAATAACATTGTTTGTAAAAAGAAGGATGTTATTTGGTATGGCGACTATCATAAAATATGCTGTTGATGAGATGGTTATAACACTGAGTTTACAGGAGCAAAAATTAAAAATATAATGCAAGCAATTCAAAAACATAAAAGAAAAGTAAACAAGATCATAATTGAAGGAGGTACTAACGACTTAACTAGTGATAAGTTCAGTATGAGAGAGGACATGAAAAAGTTGTTGGAAGAGGCAAGAGTGAAGAGTGAGAAAGTGAAAATAGTAAGTATATTACCTTGATATGATAAAAATGAATTAAGAAGAAGGGCTATGATGGCACACAATTCAATGTATATGCTGTGTAGAAGGAATAGATGTGAGATCTGAATTCGAGGAGTGAGTTTGAGGGAAGATTAGATTTGTATCAATATAAGAGGGATGACCTACACCTGAATGCATTTGGTATCAGGGGTCTTGAAAAATAAATTATAATGGGCGGAATGTTGAGAATATGAGAGTAAGAGCAACAATGTTATATAATTGTACTAATGATGAGAATGAGAATTATTATGGAAGGAGAAAACAATTTCGACTTTGTGTTCATTCTGTTCAGACCCATCAAACATGTACAAAGATATCTACATGTATAAGGCACTAGAGAAGAGCACTAGAAAAGAATAGAGATCTGCAAGTTGTCCAAACTATGTCCTGCAGACAAAAGTATACAAAAGAACATGCAGGTAGATTATTATGTATATACAGAAATGCTAGGAGTATCAGAAACAAAGGGGTAGAGTTTATCATCTTGGTCAATATGTTGGGACTGCAGATTGTAGGCATTAGGGAGACTTGGCTATCAGAATCAGACATTAACTGGGATTGAGTGTAAAGGGTACAGTATTTTTAAAGAAAGATAGACAGGATAGGAGAGGAGGGGGGGCATGATGTTAATGATATCAGATGACTTGAATCCAGTAAGAGTTGAGGCCAATGATTGTAGTACTAGTAATAGTGTTTCATGTGGCAGTGAATTTGAAGCTATCTGGTGTGAGATAGAATCTAACAACTTCAATTACACAGTAGGGTGTTGTTACACACCTGGTGGATCAGCTGCTAGTGATGAAGAAATGCATCACCAAATATTTGCAGAGGTCGATGGACACAAAAAGAGTAATCATAATGGGAGACTTTAATTGTCCAAATATTGACTGGATAGCAGTAAAATCTCATGAGAGGAATGGAACTGAATTTATTGAACTGTTGTGAGACCACTTCCTGAAGCAGCATGTCACAGAAGGAACGAGAAGTCAAAGAGTGTTAGATTTCATTATAGTGTCAGAGGGTGTTTCAGTGTAACTATTCTGCCTCCAGTTAGAGACTGATCATGCAGTACTCACTTGGGAAGGAAGTAACTAAGTTTATGGTCCCATTCAGAAAAGGTTACATGCTGAACTACAAAACAGGAGATTATGACCAACTGAGGAGTACACGGAGTTCAGTGGAATGGGATCGGTTGCTGGATAGGAAGAATATCAAACAGTGCATGGGAAGCATTTAAAAATTACTTAAATGATGCAATATGAGAATGTGTCCCAAGAGTTCAAAGAATAAATAGAATAAACAGGAGTCAAATAGATGTGTAATCTTATTAAGCAAGAGATTCATAAGAAATGGATCATGTGTATGTAACATTGAGGTCACTGCTACCTCTTAAATGAATGAAGAAAGTCAGGTATATGAAGAGGAGGTATCAGAGATATTGCACAAACCAAATAACAATTCAGCAATAAGAATTGATGGAATATCAGCAAGGGTGCTAAAAGAGTGTTCAGCTGAACTGGCTATTCTTTTAACTAGGATATATAATTTGAGTTTCAGAACAGAGAAGATTCCGCAGGGATGGAAAGAATGTATAGCAATTCCATTGCACAAGGGTGGTGCAAACACCAATGTATACAACTATAGACCAATTAGTATCTCAGGAGTGGCGGTGAAGATTTCGGAAAAAAACCTTCCGAACAGCTATAATAATGTTGCCATTAAGCTAGACAAGAGGAATGGATACACCATGATACTTTTGGATTTTGCTAAGGATTTTGACAGAATACAGCATGGAAAACTGTTGCATAAATTGGAGAATATGGGTTTAGATTATAAAATATTAGCACGGAAAAGAGGATGGCTGACTGACATATCAAAAAGCGGTGTATGGGGGATGCAAGCCTGCAAGATTTAAGGTACCTAGTGGTGTACCACAAGGATCAATCCTTGGTCCATTGTTATTCAACCTGTACATTAATGATACTGGAAAAGATTTGACAGGTGACATACAGCTATTTGCTGATGATGCAAAGATAGGTAGGGTAATCAGGAATGTTTCTGATATACAGTACTTGCAGAATTCAGTTCAATGTCAGTGAATTGAAAGTGATGCACATTGGCGTGATTAGATATCCATGTGTTGAAGCTTAAGTGATCGGAGGATATCATGTTCAAGTTTAATGGAATATTTACAAAACTAGGAAAGGATTAAGAACTAATTTTAATGCTGAGACATCTTCAGTGATTAAAAATAACTCTTGTAACACACGCACAAATACAACACAATACTAAGTGAATACACTTAGCATACACTTGTGAATACGCTTGATAACAATACACAATACTTAGAGTTGCCCACGTGTTTTATTTAGTATTGTGTTGTATTTGAATGTGTTACAAGAGTTGAATGTGTTACAAGAATATGTTGTAATCGCTGATGATGTCTCAGTGACAGACAAAATATTGGAAGCATTAAAATTAGTTTTTAATCTTTTCCTAGTGCTGTAAATATTCTGTTAAACCTCCAACATGATTAGATATCCAATGTTGTATTATAATGGTGGAATTATGCTAGAAGAAACCAATCAGGCTAGAGATCTTGGGGTGTTAGTGGATAGCAAGTTGAAGTTCAGGGACCATGCGACAAAGATTGCAAATACAACTCAAAAGATAATTGCAATGCTGAACCGAACTTTCACATGTAAAGATGTCATTTTATCTCTTTACAAGGCTTTGATAAGACCTCACTTGGACTATGTGCAGGTCTGGTCTCCTGGTTTCCGTTGTGATTCTGATATGGAGAGAGTGCAAAGGAGAGTGTTAAAATTATATCAAGATTGTGAAATAATGATTATGAAGACAGATTGAGAATTTGTAGGCTGCAGACACCAGGAGAAAGAGGGATGATATGATTGAGACTTCTAAACTTCTGAAAGTGTCATACAAGATTTCAGTTGATGGAATTTTCTTTTGTTTTGTTTGATGCAGCCAGTTCAAAATGCACTTCAGAGAGAGAGAGAGAGATTTAGGGAAGGACAGCAAAACTGGAGAGCTGGTTTATTGTAAGTATTTCGAAAGTCAATTACAGAAGTGCAAGTACAGTAAAAAAAAATGATAGCAATGAGATAAAAGACAAAATACATGAAACGATTGGTGAGGTTGCAAGCAGTATGAGTGACAACAAGAATGAAATGGTGGAAAATGAAGAGAACAACCAGATAATAATGGAAAAGACAGTGTGCTTATGTATTCTCCATAGAACAAATTGTGAGATTGAGTGGTTGGAGAAATGCCTGGTGGATGGTATAACATAGAATGTTGAGCGCAAGGGGAGAGAAAGCAGAGTATGAAAGATCAAAAGTGTGAGAATAAGGATCGAATTATGTATGGCTATTCATTGATAAAAGGAGTGCTTGAGGGAAGCATGATGAAATAGTGTTTCCCCTGGAGCCAAGATTAAGAATATCATTAGTGATGCCATAAGGATGTAGAGAGTGAAGGTGAATATAGACAAAGGAGATTTGTCTATTTTGACTAGTACCCCTCCCCCCAAGAATTAAAATTAAAACAATGGAGCAAAGTAAATCAAAAATTTGACACACACACACAGGTCTTGACACATTATGTAAAATCCTACTCACTATGCAAAAAAAAAAAAAAAAAAAAAAAAAAAAGGAAAAAAAAAAGATACTTGCTTAAATCCCTCCCATTTTTTTTTGTTTAATGATATGTAAAAAAAAAATTCAGTAAGAATTCCATAATCTGAATCTGAGGTGCTCTATTTGCATTTTTGCATAGAAAGATTTTGTTTTTAGAAAATTATTTTACTTAAATTTAAAAATATATGTATTTTGTCTAGTCTGCAGCTACTCACAAGCTGGCAAAATCTAATTTGCCCACGAGCAAGTATATTTGCTGAGCTGTGTGTGCATGTATACATATACAAACACACACTAGATAAAAATTAGTGAGAACCTCTATCAAGGAGAACTTTATCTAGTCTTGTATGGTTTGTTGAAGTGGGACACAGCCAAGCAGTCCTCAGAACCTACCCAGTGAAAATTTACTGTTGGAAATGTTTATTTCTACTACAGTTTAGTAAGTGTTCTTTATGCTACTAAGGTATAACCTTCATTTTACATACTGCAATCCACTCCACTATTTCATTGCCATGGAAGAAACCAGTACATATGCATTGCATAAGAAAATATCTGCCCTTCTTTGCTTGTCTGAGGTGAAATGGGGAATATTCATTTTCTTCATCACACTATGGTTTTCAGATATTTCTATAATCATGTTTAGTAGTAAAGATGGTTAGTATCTACTTTTTGGAGTGTATGGACAAAAAAGGTTTTTTTCCCCCCCTAAAAGTAAGTTATTTGTGATATATGTCACTATTTAAATATATATATATATATCAATGATATTTTGGCTGTATTTAAAATTAGGATCCCATCAAAGGAACAATTACCATGAAGTAGTCATAATTATCATTTATCACAACTCAGATATATCAGATCCATTTCTGACATACTGCTATAGACTAGACATATTTCTAATTTTATCATTAAAATGGCCCAACTAAATAAGAACAATTATAATGAGGAGGATGAATTTAATCAAACTCGTGAATCAGGAATAGTTCAATAATGAAAATTATTACACTGATACATACCCATATAACTAAATAAAAATAGTAAGTTCTTAACTGTTTATACATAATACAGCTGGAAATTAGCCATAGTTGAATTTCCACTTATTTATTTTTGTTGATTTCATTAGATATTTTTGTTGATTTCATTAGATATTTTTGTTGTTTTCAAAAGAATTATAATATTGTAATATAAATTTCAACTTTTGTGTGTGAGGCCATTCTTGCAAATGGTCCAACCTGAAACAATAACTGAAATGCTAGTAAGGATTTCAAATATCAAAGTTCAATAAAATCCATCCAACTAGAACAACTTGCTGCCCATGTACTAATGAACAGTAATAGTTGCTTATGCATTTCGCAATGCACGTCACCGCAAAAGTTTCACAATATGCATTTACAATGTAAACGTTTTAAAATTGTCGAAAATCAATGAAAAATTACGCGCAGAAACTATAAAATGCTTTCAATCGGGTTCACATTACGCATATTGTAGGTATTTTGCGTTGAGCGAAATATACGTTAGATAATTTTGCAAACTACAAAGTTTGATTTAAACGATAAAGCTAAAATAATTTATCATTCAGTAATGTCGTGAGTCAGGAGTATTCACTAAATTCTTTTCTTCCCAATAAAATGTTTGAGAAAATATCACAATACATTTGTGAAAGGAGGAGGAGGTATAAAAGTAGTTCATTACAGTAATGAACTATGGCATTAATCGCGTGGTTCGCCGTTAATTTGATTCCGTACAGTGCTGCCATCTCGTGGCATAAAAAAACCTAATTCATGCTGGCTGATGGTCAGAGGATTTAATAAACTGAGTTGAGAGGAACAAATTTTAAATATTAATTTGTGTTCCTCTTAACATTTCTTTTTGTCCTTTTTAACTATTTGCGAAACATACGGCTTGAATATTACCTCAGCTGTTGATATTTATGCTGGAGAAAGAAGCATCTGTTTAGCGAGATGTCGGTTAAAAATCAAGGAACTAATATTATTTAAATTAAGGGGATATTAAATCCCACATTGTTTTAAAACCGAATAAGAAACTCAAAGATTGGAATCAGAGAGCTGTCCGGTATTGTACTACGTACTAGGGTCACTTGCATTAGCTCACGCTAGTGGTCGCCGATACTTTATAGTTTACTATATTCGGCAAGAAACTCTCTGATTCCAATCTTTGAGTTTCTTATTCGGTTTTAAAACAATGTGGGATTTAATATCCCCTTAATTTAAATAATGTTTATATCGCCGAAATGAAGCTTATTAGCTCTTTATATTTAAGTAAGGAACTAATAGTTCGTTAATAGTCAACCCTGGAAGTTAAAAAAGCTCTCGAATCTCAACCCAAACAATATATAAAATCATTCTTTAGAATACAATATTGAGAACGGAAAAAAATAAATAAAATTGTTGTTTTCAAAAAATATTTTTGATTGGAGAAAAACAGCATTAAGCAATCAATTTATCTCGTAATAAACACACAAATCACAAAAAAAAAAGAGAAAAAAAGTAGTAAGCATTAAAAACTTGTCAATAATGCAGCCAACTTCAGTCTTCCACGAATGAGTCAGACAAATGAACATTATTGCTGAAATGGGGTTGTTTTAAAAAGCGAGGAAGGAATTTACTCGTATCCTTAGCCTACCCATAGTGTGCGTGGTCTTGAGATATACAGCAGAATGGCTGGGAACCACAAATTAAATAAATAGGTCTAGAATAGAAAATTAACCTGAGATTCTAATCATTAACAGATATAACAATGTATCATTAAAAGAAAATACCATTAAAAGCTTCTGCTGTTTGAAATTTCTGCAGATAATTCATAATCATTATTTCAAAGTCAGAATTAGTAATTCTCCGAAATCTATCAAAATACGTGCATCAGGTCACCAACCCTTCCACAGTGTAACAAACTAAAACTCTTGTTCCTGTTCGCTAATTAACTACAAGTCTTCAAATGCAATTCAGTTTCTTCTTTCTACACAACTTGGAGCATGTATATAGCAATGGTTAAAATGATCTCGGTTCGAATCCTAAGAGGCCAGGAACCTTTATAATGGATTTTCTATTGAAAATGAGTTGGCATAAGATGACAGGGCTTTTCCTTCTGGAAATCCGATTCTTTCATCCTACGTAATGTTTAATTAATATACATAATATAGCGGCATCATCGCCTTAGGCACTTCGGCTATTGATCTTCTCAGGGAGCTATAATCATTCAGTATCATCCTTTTTGATTTTTTTATGTGGATATGAAGGCTAAAGGTTACATAATCTGGCAAACCCTGCTTTAGATATCATACATGGTACTCCAGGTCTCCAATAAGGAAATGTAAGCAGGAAAAGTCTCCTACTGAAGACATTCACAAACATCAGGGCACAGTGAGATTCCAATGCACATATTGCTGGTTGGTAAATTCTCCACAATCTATTCTCAAGAACCTAACTTTCCACAGTACCTGATACATATTTATTTTAGTCTCTATTCAGTTGTTGTTTTCCAAAAAAAAAACCTCCATATCTCCAAGCCATAATCCAAATGTGATCTAATCCAAATCTTATGCAACATGGAGGTTAACGAAAATCAATTAACCTGTGTAAAAGGAATGGATGCGAGTTTTTGGATGTGCGGAGTGAGTTTGAGGGAAGACTGAATTTGTATAAAACGGACAGCCTACAACTGAATGCATTTCGTATCAGCAGTCTGGAGAAACTAATAACTGGTATAAGACCTAACACAGAGTCAGGGAAACTAAATTATAAAGGGAGGAACGGTGTGAATGTTACAACAATGGTATATAACTGTGTCAATGACGCGAATGGGCTTTGTCATGGAAATGTTGACGAGGAGAGAACGATTTCGGGGTTGTGTTCGTCCGGTTCGGACCCATCAAATGTGTGCAAAGATGTGTACATGTGTAAAATATTAGAGAATAGAGATCTGCAAGTTGTCCAACTGTGTCAGACAGACTGCAGACATGACTGCAAAAGAACAAGCATGTAGATTATGTCTGCACAGGAATGCTAGGAGTATGAGAAACAAAGGGATAGAGTTTGTTGCCTTAGTCAATGTTGCAACCTCAGATTATAGGTATTAGAGAGACATGGTTATCATAATCAGACATACTAACTGGTGTCGAGGGTGCAGTATTTTTAGGAAGGATAGAGAGGATACGAGGGGAGGGGTTGTGCTGCTAATGATATCAGATGACTTGAATTCAGTTAGAGTGGAGTCCTATGACTGTAGCAATACTACTAACAATATTTCATGTGGTACTCGGTTTGAAGCCCTCTGGTGTGAGGTGGAATCTAACAAGATCAATTACACAGTGGGGTGCTGTTATAGACCTAGTGGATCCGATGCTAGTGAAGAAGAATGCATCACCAAATAGAAAAGATGAGCGTGAAAAGAGTAATAGTAATTGGAGACTTTAATTATCCAAATATCGATTGGATAGGAGTAGAATCTAATAAGAATGAAAATGCATTTATTGAGTTGTTGCGGACAACTTCCTCAAGCAGCATGTGACAGAAGGAACTCGATGTCAAAGAGTGTTAGATTTGATTATAGTGTCAGAGGGCGTTTCAGTTAAAGACGTAACTATTCTGCCTCCAGTTGGTGACAGTGATCATGCGGCACTCACTTCTGAGTGACTAAGTTTATGAATGTTCCATTCATGCTGAACTACGACGCAGGAAATTATGACCAACTGAGGAGTATACTGAGTTCAGTGGAATGGGATTGGTTGCTGGATGGAAAGAATATCGACCGTGCATGGGAAGCATTTAAAAAATACTTAAATTATGCAATATCAGAATGTATCGCGAGAGTTCGAGGAATAAATAGAATAAACAGGAGTCGAATGGATGTGCAATCTTATTAAGCAAGAAATTCGTAAGAAAAGGACGATGTGGAAGGAATACCGTCTACATAAGGATAACGTCCGTTATGAACATTATAAGCAGCAGGCTAGAATAGTCACAACTGTTGTACGTAAAGTAAATCTGAGTATGAAAGGAAACTAGCTCTGCGTGCTAAAGACAATCCAGAAGAATTCTATCGATATGCTGCAAGTAAAAGAAAGAACGAATATGAAAGAATAACTCTTATAAATCCAGATGGCGTGAGGGATGTTCAGTTAATGAGTGCCCATTTTGTTAAAAGCTATCAGATATCCAATTTCGTATTATATTGATGGGATTGGGCTAGAAGAAACGGATGAGGCTAGGGATCTTGGAGTGTTAATAGATAGGAAGTTGAAGTATAGGGGCCATGTGGCAAAGATTGCAAATACAGCTCAAAAGATAATTGCAATGCCGAAACGAACATTCATAAAGTTAAGGATGTTATTTTGCCTCTTTACAAGGCCTTGATTAGATTACTTTATATTAAATGAAAAAATCATCAAAATTTTCACTAGATATTAGAGTGCACAGAGGATATGAAATAAGCAGTGACCACTTCCTTGTTAAAATAAAAGTAAGATTACCACCTAAATGGATACAAGTGACAGGAACAGAAAGAAAAATTGAAACATTTGTTTCTAAAACTAGACTATTGAATGACACAAATGTACAATGGCTATATGAACAAAGAAATGACCAATATCTAGATAAAATAAAACAAAATGAAGAAATAGAATAGCTTAATATAAAAACGATATTAAATGCAGCAGCAAATGAAAGCTTAGGAAAGACCAAAATATTCAATAAAAGGAAAAAAATGAAGATCTGGGATGATACAATGAAAGAAATAATCAAAAAGAAAAAAAGAAGCCTATCACAAATGGTTAAGCAGTAAAAGATTAGAAGATGAAATAGAATATAAAAGAATAACAGTCATAGCTAAAAGAGAAGTCAGAAAAAGACAGAATCATGGAACAAATTTGTTTCAAATTCAGAACATGATTTATATAAAATAAGACCCAATGTATATAAGATTTTGAAACACTTAAATGCAGATACCAAACAAAGAAAACATAAAATTAAACACTGAATTGAAATTAGAAGAATTCCTAAATTACTACACAGAATTGTGGACAGATAAATATTTTAAAAAAGACAACTGGCAAGCAATTAACGAAAATGAAGAGGAAACAACTAAAGAAGAATTAGAAATCAGCCTGAAAGAAACAAGAAACGGAAAATCACCTGGAGAAGATAAGCTAGGTTCAGAACTATATAAATACGCAGGAACAAGATTCAAAGAAAGACTCTTATTATTTTTAAATAAAATTTACTCAACTGGTATCCCCCCCCCCCCCAATAGAATGGAAAAACACAATTGTGATTCCTATCTTTAAAAAAGGTAATAGAGATGACCCTAAAAACTATAGAGGTATCAGTATACTAAATTCCTGTTACAAAATATACAGCAAAATCTTAAAATAGCAAACTAATGAAATATTCCGAAAACTTTATTTTAGAAGTACAGAATGCATTTAGAAAAGGACGATCATGTATAGACGCGGCCTTTTGCCTAACATTAATAATAGAGAAAAGAAGAGAATACAATTTAGAAACACATTTATTGTGTTTCTAAATTGTATTTATTGACTTTGAAAAAGCATTTGACAAAGTTAAAAGAAATATATTATTTAACATATTAAAAGAAAGACAAATACCAAATAATATCCTAAAAGCTGTCCTAAGTATATATGAAAATAATCAAATACAAATAAGATTAAATCACGAGCTATCATATACGAGAGAGATAAACCAAGGGGTCCGACAGGGATGTCCCCTCTCAGCAACTCTTTTTAATATCTACTTAAATGAAATAATAATACAATTATTATTATTACGGGCGACTCCAGGGAGTCCTTAGACTCATCGTGAGAGGCCCTAAACGTCATGTCCACACAACTATACGACATTCTCACAGTATCTATCATACCTTGCCTTGAACTCACTCACCGTCATAGCACCCACAACACACTCTGGCAGCTTATTCCACTCATTTACCACTCTAACACCCTTGCTAACCACATTCTTGCCCAGCTTCCATAGATGTCCCCTAGTTCTCCCACCACCACCACCAGTCCTGATCTCAAAAATATCCTCCGAATTAATCTTACAGAAACCCTTTAACAATTTGAAGGTCTCAATCATATCTCCCCTTTTCCGCCTATCAACTAATTTCAGCAACCCACAAATCTTCAACCTGTTCTCATATTGTTCATTCCATAGACCTGCTATCATCTTGGTCACTCGCCTCTGGATCCTCTCCACCTCCTCCCCATCAAGAAGTAACCTAGGTGATCAAATCTGGGCACAGTAGTCGAGATGAGGTCTTATCAAGGCTCGGTACAGAGGTACAATAACTTGCTCGTCTCTGCTCATCAAGGTATTTTTTTTAACAACCTCATCAATCTCCTGGAGTACAGTTCCACCAATGTGATATACTGCTGCTAATCTTTTCACCCCAAAATGCATAACCTTACATTTTGCACATTAAAATGACATCCATTCTCCTTAGCCTAGAACTCCAATCTATCCAAGTCGTCCTGCAAGATTTTGACATCTTCTGCATTCACTACTGCCCAACCCAACTTTGCATCATCAGCGAACAAATGAACTGTTCCTTTCAGATCTTTCCCTATATCGTTAATGAACAAATTAAACAGCAGTGGTCCAAGAACAGAACCCTGCAGCACACCACTAGTCACAGGCCGTCTTTTGGACTCTACTCCTGAATAAACTACTCTCTGATATCTCTCTATCAACAACCCACCTATCCATCTCACCAACCCTATATCCATTTCCATATGTTGTAGTTTACGGATTAGAATTCCATGTGGTATCCTGTCAAATGCCTTAGCCAGGTCCAGCAGTATCACTGTAAACCCATTACCCTTATCCAGTTCAGCCGTCACTGTGTTATAAAACTTGAGCAAAATGGAATAAAAATTTACATCAAGGAATTAAACTTTCTCGTACAGTAAACTTGAACACTCTCCTCTTTGCCAACGACCAAATAATAATTACAAATTCTGAAGATAAACTACAGAAAGCTATTTTAGGTCTAAATGAGATATCCAAAGATTATGGTATGATAATATCAATAGAAAAATCAAAAACTATGGCTTTTAAAGGACAAGATCCAGTAACAACTAAAATAGTAATAGATAACAAGATCTTAGAACAAGTGAATTCATTTAACTACCTAGGATGTACGATCACATATGAAAATGAAAAAGATATAAACGTAAAATTGCAAAATATTTAAAAATTACAAGTGTAATTAACTCTATATTTAAACCAAACCTAGTTCAAAAACAAAACAAACTAAAAGTATACGATATATCAGCCCTATCAGTCTTAATGTATGGAAGCGAAATCTGGATAATAAAACAAAAAGACAAACGAAGATTAACAACAGCAGAAATGAAGTTTATGAGAAAAACTGCAAAGTATACCCTATTTGATCACAAAAGAAACGAAGATATTATGAAAGAATTAAACCAAGAACCAGTAATAGAAAAAATTAAAAAATATAAACATAAATGGATGGAACACGTTCAAAGAATGAAAACAGAAAGATTACCAAAACAAGCCTTAAAGTACAAGCCATTAGGAAAAAGAAAACCAGGACGTCCTCTTAAACGATTCAACGATGACTTCCAAGGCCGGAACAGGCCATGCTAGGCCTAAATCCTTGATATGCATGATGATGACAAGGCCTTGATAAAACCTCACTTGGACTATTGTGCGCAGGTCTGGTCTCCTGGTTTCCTTTGTGATTCTGATATACTGGAGAGTACAAAGGAGAGTGTAAATATGATATCAGGATTGTGGAATACTGATTATGAACAGATTGAGAATTTGTATACTGCAGACACCAGCAAACAGGAGAAAGAAGGATGATATGATTGAGACTTACAACCTTCTGAAAGGATCATACAAGATTTCAATTGATGGAATTTTTCAATTTATGGAGGGTGGGGAAAGAACGAGAGGGCATCCTTGGAAGCTGAGAATGAAGGTCGCCAAGAAGGGTGTGAGGGCTAGATTTTTCTCTCAGAGGGTGATGCGTGATTGGAATGGATTGCGATTGGATGTTGTGAGTGCAAGCAGTGTGAATGAATTCATGAATAAGCTGGTGTATGTAGCCTCTCTCTCGATGAGTCTCTGACTCCCTGGAGGTCTTTCTTAATAATAATAATATCGAGGAATAGTAGAGTAGTAGTAGAGAATGATGTCACTGTAACACAAGCTCAGTCCGCTCGAATTTATTTGAGGTTGGATCCCCGAATATTTCGATGTTAGTTGATCATAAGTTGATGCCAAAAGCCTGGTTGATCGTGTTATGCAGTAAAGCAACCTTCAGTGTCATATAGATTGGTTGGTTAGTTGTTTTATTCAGGGCAGAGGAACCAGCCTATGAAGCCTGTGTATCACGTCTGCTAACTGAGTTCTTGTGACCAGTTTGTTTTGCAGAATGAAAACCCTTCGTCCTCCATATGAGACTGGATAACTCACTTTCAAGTGAAGAGCCCTGCCAAAGAGTTTTCAAGACCTAAATTGGATTTGAACCCAACTTTTTCCAACCAAAGAGCACCATCGATACCGACTGAGTTACGAAGCTCATGCGATGTAGAAATCACACTTTTGGTTATTCCCGTAATGTTTCCATGTAAAATTTTACTATAAAAAAAAGTGTAAACTGTTTTGGAAGTATGCTTTGGGGCAACAGTCGTAAGACTATGCAATTTTATAATTTACGTAGTAAGGAATAGCGAGCACGGCTCGAATAGGATATTTTATTTATGACAGAAAATTATACCCATTATTTTCACTTTACCTAGAAGTATGAACACAGTATTTACCTAAGTAATAATATAGTCTTGCCATAAATACTGTTACATCTCCTACACTGCCCACAAAATTGCATGGGCCCGGTTCCGTTAGTGGCACTGTGCGCAGCCCACATTCGCGTGTTTATCAGTAGAGAGAGTTGCCTAACTGTACGTGTTAACATGCGATGGGAAGATGATGAGAACCGTATAGCTGTAACAGCACTTCTCCAGGTTGAAATGCTGCCACCTATTTTCAACACGCTGAAAACACTTGGGATCAGTGGGATGTTTGTGTATCGGACTATTAACCGTTACGACACAAAAGACGTATCTGACCGTCAAAAAACAGGTTGACAACGCTGTGTTAAGGCGCAACAGCTTGTGAGGACTGGGAAGGCACGCCTCCACCGTAACCCTATAAAAATGCAGAAAGTGATGTCGCAAGAGATGAACGTTTAGTAGAGAATGATGTCGCGTGTGCTACCTGATAACCTGGGGGTGAGCCTATCCTCTGATAGCAGAGGATGATAAAATCAAAATTTTCTTGCAGGCTTCAGAGAGCCTGCAAAAAAATATATCTGCCTGTAAGAAAATTCATTACGTGCAGGGTTACGATGTATCAAAATATTCAAAAAGGGGAGACGGCTAGATTCACGTTCAATAGCGAACTTGACGCTACACTACAATAGGTTCAAATCTAGACGTTTATTTTTTTTTAATCGTGTAATGTCCTACGTCACCGTCCTAGTCTTAATCGTATAGACTGTATGCCTATCTCTAAGTTTTGGGAAGTGATTGTTGTTAATTGTTTATATTTTTTAAAATTAATCAAACATGTATTCCCATCTGTGAGCTATAATAGTGTTTCCTCCTACTGTACAGCTGCGCCCGAAGCACGTGATATTATACGCATGCTGTATGACTAGTTCTTGTATTCAGAATTTAAACGATGTTATCAGTTTTTTGCCCTCGCCCTGGAAGAAGCTCATGACATACTAAACGAAATATATAGGAGTAATAAATTATATTTAATTTCCTCTTACGTGTGTGAAGTAATTATTTAAAAATTATATTATAACCAATATGGATTCTACTAATCGTACTGCAACCAACCTTATCCACCTTTTGGACACACGCCATGGAAAAGTTGCGAGAAACTCATTTGATCACACTTAATGTATTTCCAATGTATTTGATCGCCTGGTATCGAATTCCTACTAAGCTGCCATCTTGTGATCTCCGGTACATGATTCGTACATTGCATATCGTGGTAAACAGTTTCCTTTCGTGAGATTTCTGTAGGTGTATATAAGGATACTCCAGGACTGTGCTTTCAGTCACACTCCTCTCATTGATCTCAGTCCTATTCATGGCTTTGCTGATGACAATGAACTCCATTCCACTTCAACGAAGAATCATCTGACCACTCCAAGGATTCTACATTTTAGATCTTTTATAGAAACATCAGAAAAACAACATCAAACAGACAAAAAGAAAAAGCAACTTATGATTTCATTAGGGGTAAAATAACCTCCACTCGCGGTTCACGGGAGAAAAAAAAAAACGCTACGCCTTTCCGTGTAGGGGATAAGCGAGGCCATTATAGCCCTAACATCTTTTGGAGACTGAGTGGGCAGTTCAATCTCCATCGGTAGCCAATCAGAGATAGGTTGCCCAAGACTATGAAAAACAGCGATCATTGAAGAAAGGCAGACAAGTATCTTCGTGTAATGGTCCCAACACAATACAGTATATTATTTATTTAAAATAGTGTGGATTCTGCGGTCGATTTTCTTGATTTTACGGTATTAAAAACGCTTGCCGGAGATCGACTAATTCGGAAACCAATTAAGAAAAGTTCCTCTAGTTGGCTACTACATTGGAACTGAGAACGGCTTTCTTTTGCAACTTCCCTTTACAGACACTTTCTGGGAGTGGCGGGATCAATATCTTTCGTGTTTATTTTCGAGCACGACTGTCCATGTACTCGATATTCCACCATTTACCGCGGTATAATACGACGGCTTTTTGAAAAGTTTGGTAAATTTCCAATAGACGACGACACAATTCGTTCATTCATGCCGGTGTCGGCACGTATATTTTTCATGACCTCTTGCAAAATTTTAGCCAGGTGCGACGTGTAGTTCTCGTTTGGCAAATATTCAAAAACGACTGTGTTCGCATTTTTTTTTCCCCCATAAAAATGGAGAAAAACGAGTTTCGTGCAATAATAAAAACTTTTATTTGAAGAAGTGGACGGCCACGCAGATCAAAGCCAAGTTAGATGCAGTTCATGGGGACTCTGCACCAGCATTAAAGACTATTTATCTTTGGATAAATGAATTTAAACGGTCGTAAGTCCATCGAAGATGAAGCGATCTCCGGACGCCCGACTGAGGTCACTACGAAGGAAATGGTTGACAAAATCCACGGAATCGTTATAGATAGGCTGACCATATTTCCTTGAGACAAAAACGGAATGGGGGTTATGTAATATTCTGTATTCATGAAAAAGACGATAAAAAAAAATTTATTACATAAACATATTGAGCTTACCATTATTCTTCAGTGACAGAACCCATACAAAAAATTTAGGTAGACGTAGAGGGGGAATGTATTTAACCACGATCGTACCATGAATATTTCTCCGATGAAGTGATCTTACGCAGCAAATTTCGGTCTTTCAACGCCTTATCATAAAACTTTTCATACTCCATGTCACAAGTTTGTCTTACATAGCCCTCATTGTCTCAACACTTAATCTTCTTTGACCCTGTGCTTGACAGAAAATATTCTCTGAACAGAGAATATTTTCTGTCAAGTATTGTACATCCTGGAAGCCAAAGAATAAACTCTATAATATCACAGATCTTGAAACTCTAGGCGTTTTTCGCTCATTTCAGAAAAAAATCTCTACCTTCTATCTGATACAGGAATGTTTTCTATATTCCATGTATCCAACTGCCTCACAATTATAGATTTTTATGAGAGTCCACTGATCGAATACACGAGTTTGTTTTTGTGCGTGTGATGAGTTCCATGTTCAAGCTGTCCTGTATTTCTTTCCATTCAGGTGTCTTAGTAACACCCACTTGAGCATCTGTTTCGTAAACTGCACTTACACTTGTCGACATATTCTAAGCTGGTTTCATAGAAATTCTCAATTACCTCAAAACTCTTAGCCTCATTAATTTCTCCTGAATCTGCTAACATTTTCAGTTGTTTTTTGGCATCAGTAGTTACAAACACTTCACTTTCTTGGACTTTAAATTGTTTGCAAGATTTTCAATATTCATGATTTCTGTAGCTGAAATATTATCTTTCTATATTAAGCTAATGTATGTTTGGAACATAGATATGATCTCTTGCAAATGCAGCCACAATTTCAAACAAATTTCGCAACATAACAGGGTATTTTTCTTGAGAAAGAAAATAAGAACGAAACCCATCAAACATGCTTAAAATTCTATCAATTGATGGACCCAAGGACAAAAATCTTCCATGCTCTAACAATTTAGCGTAATTGTTTCCTGCAAACCACAAGTTTTTCAGTTCTTCAACCTGGCTGTGAATTTGTATACTTTCACTGCAAAACAGTCGACAGCAGAACAGACGCGCAAGTGTTTGCAAACATGTATTTATTTATTTTTTTTCTTTGAATAAATCACTGCAGATTCGATATTTAGTTTCGAACAATGCGACTCCATGGTTATATAAATTACTGATATCCATGATATTGATATACGATTATAGGTTATGAATAATAATTTATGATTATTATTAATTTATGATTGACCAATACTGAAGTATATTTATAGTTTTTGTTAAAAACGGGACAAAATTGATATTTTTATTAAAACGACGGGACTGTCGAGAGAGAGATAGAGAGAGAGAGAAAAAAAAAAAATCGGTACTGTCCCGTTCAAAACAGTTCAAAGTGGTCAGCCTACTAACGGAAGATGGCCGAGTGAAAGTGCGTGAGATTGTAGGCATCTCAACCAGTACAGTAACGAGGGTATGAAGCGCCTGTGGCAAGTGTCTAACTTGCGTCCCCCCCCCAACCCCAAAATGACAAAAATTTTGAAAACATGTTAAATACTTATATTAACCCCATCAAAATGAGTTGCAGTGTGTCCGTTTGCGTCTAAATCGGCGTATTGCCGAAATTTAAAAATACAACATAAAATAGGGGACTTTTATATTTATTTATTTTACGTTTTGCGTCCCAAACCTAGTCGCGCCAGTGGCGGGCGCCTCTTTCGCCATTGGGTGCACAATGGGTGCCGGAAATGTTGACTGTCGATCAAAAATGCATGCGAAAAGACATTCCAAAGCAGTGTTTGGCGATGTTGAATCGCAATTCGCAGGGTTTTTTTGCATCGATTCGTGACTGTAGACGAAACTTGGATCCACCACTACACACCTGAGTCCAAGCAGCAGTCAAAACAGTGGACAATGCCCTGTGAAAGAGCACCGGGAAAAAAAAAAAAAAAAGCGAAGACCGTTTTGTCGGCTGGGAAGGTGATGGCCACTGTTTTCTGGAATTCCCAAGGAATTATCATGATAGACTATTTGGAAAAGAGTAAGACAATAACAGGAATCTTTATGCGTCATTATTAGGCCGTTTAAAAGAAGAACTGAAGAAAAAGCGGCCAAGATTGACGCACAAAAAAAAAGTGCTCTTTCATCAAGACAATGCACAGTCCCACACGTCGGCCGTCGCAACGGTCAATTTTGCAAGGCAATTTGCATGAATTGAGGTTCGAATTGGTTCCACATCCACCCGACTTTGCCCCATGTGACTTCTTGTTCCCAAACTTAAAAATTTGGCTCGGCGGGAAAAAATTTTCTTCGAACGAGGATGTTATGAAGGCTGTCAATGACTATTTTGCACAATTTGACAAATCCTACTTTTTTAGATGGATTGAAAAAATCGGAAATTCGTTGGACCAAATGTGTGGACCTCGATGGAGACTATGTTGAAAAATAAAGGTGATTTTTTCCAAATAAAAAATATGTTTAACTTATTTTTTTTACCAAACGTTTCAAACAACCCTCGTTTTGCAACTTCTATGCATAAATAAGTCTGTGTTCTACTTGAGTTTAGTTTGAAGTACAATTGCACTTCAAACTGATTTAATGTGTACATCAAAAATCTGTATGAACATCTTAGCATGTGTTTTATTCAAGTAAAACTAAGAAAATTATAGGTCAATATTGTTTTGTGAAAAGTGTTTGGTTTGTTTAAGTAAATGGTTCCCAACCTTTTCTCATCGCATTACTCCTTCTAGCCGCAAAATAAATCGTTTTTCCTTGATTACTACAGTCGAATTCAAAACGTAATCTAGAATAATTCACAATTTAAGGCCAAATGATCGCGCGCTGTCACACGTAAGCGTGCTTTGGATAGCGCAAAGAGCTAACGTGATGTGAAATACAATTGTTATGACCTTGCAATGTCATAATTTGGGCTTATTTGTAAAGAAAGGAGTGCTGAATGAATAGTTTTGACCGAACAGAATTCTTTTATAAAACTAATATTTAAGGGGGAAAAAAAAAAAGATATAAGTTCAAATACTATTTAATATGTCTGAAACGTAGAAAGTAAATTTAGCGATATAATGTTAATCGATACATGCGGTTTAATATTGTTAACATTACTGCCTAATACCAATGACAAATCTCTTTATGTACTGCCTTAAGTTTATCATACGATCCTCCAATACTGCAGGGAGGGAGGGGTGGAATCCTTCCTTGCAAATGCTTTAAGTACTAATAGAAGTCAATGAAATATAGACAGCAAAATGATGAAAATTATTTTAACAAACTCAAAACTTTATTTTATTCAAAAACTGAAAAATCGGATAACCGCGCAATTTTCTTTAAATAGCATTATTAGTAACGGAGATGTGTTTGTAGCGGAGTAGCGTGCCCGCCAGCGATGAGTCCTCGGACTCCTTGTGGGTAGCCAAATAATAATTATTATTATTATTTGGCACTGAAGCTCTTCTGTCAGTGTGTGTGCACATATTTGATAAAAACTGTTATACGAACTGATAACTGAGTGTTAATTTTAGATAATTAAAAGTAAAATACGTTAATTTTAATTAAAATAAAAACTGGGTGATAAACTGTTGGTAATTATGATTATCTCATTTTAGGGAGATCTTTTTGTTTATTATGAGGACACTTAATGTCACAAACGTCATTAGTTACCGATGTATCACATAATAAATGGAACTTATCGCATACTTTTTTTTAAAGAGGGGTTCCTGAATACGATCCTATAGACAGGATATGAAAAGCAGATGGAGCGTTAAAGGCAGACGGTCATAATTAGTAAATACATCAATAAATTAATTTTTCCAAGATTGAAATAAGAAAAATCTTTCAACCGGCCTATCAGTACACAATGAACGAACAATAAGTTCCGGACATCGTATTAATTAAGCTAGAATATTTCTAATAATTTCACAACCGAAATTAAATTCTTGAACGTTAGGAATTTATGTTAGGACTTCACAGGGAGCGATATCACTCACTGTTCGATTCGCTAACCAATCCCCAAGTAGAGGAGATCATATAAGATAGGATGATTGCAATTTGGAAGCGATTATTTATCTGACACTGCTATGGAATTTCGGGGAAATTTTTGCGTTCTCAACGATTAGAACAATGACGTCACGAAATCAATCTACGAATGAATGATCGATATCGACAGAACGATGCGGAGAAAGCAAACTTACTCTATTTTAGTTCCGCTGCGATGCAGTTTTTAGACGACCTAAAAGCAAGAAATGACTATACATTCATTTTTTTATGACTTTTTTCTTATTCTACACACCCACCGCTTAATCCTCAGTTTTATTTATTTTTCATCTTTGTAATGCGACCCCCACCCACAATGGGAGTAATTGGTGGACTAAGGATTTTTTCAATTATTATTATTATTATTATTTTTTTTTTTTTTTTTTTTTTTTACGTAGTCCGGAAAACCTGGCTTGTAGAATCCACATTTGGAACTTTTTCAAGCCACTTCAGGCTTCTAATAGTGCACACACAAAAAATGCATTTGAAGAAAAAATAAAATAAACAATGACGTATCACAAATACTGGGATAAGATAAATACAGAACTAAACCATAATGCCACATGGAATTTCTCTGCTTGCACCGAGCACATTACTTGATGCCATCGTAAAAATTTTATCTCATACTTCGGCTGAAGAAACTAATCTTACTTTGCACCTATTAGCAAATTATCGAAGGTAATGAAGGCTCCAGGATGCATAGATAATATCGCCATTACCGTTATCTAAAATATAGAGTAACTGACAGCGGCATTTCATCAAGAGAGAGATATCAGGTACTCCCATTAACATCAATTCGTTAAGGATTTTATCTTTTTGAAACTAAGACACAATTTAAGAAACGTGCAGAACAGATATTTCAGACTAAAAAGCTAAAGCTTGTTTGGATAATTAGAGGGAAAAAAATAATAATAAAGAGAAATCGGACAAGTTATAGTTTGTTTATGCAGTGAATGTAAACAAAGGCATGCAGCGTTTACGTATTGTTATGCAAGTGGCCTACTGGGTAAACTGGCCAGACAGCGGTTCACTACCAAAGGAGGGGGGGAGAACAAAGCATTCGATTGCTTTGTTCTCCCCCTGTCATTCGACTGCTTTTTAATCGAATGACAATAATTCAGTGTTTATCGTACACTGTGGTTGTCCGCGATAAATAGCAGTGGTGCTATTCTTCAAACCATTTCCAATAGTACCTATGAGTACCTATATCCAACCTTCCCTTGTTTTAATGTCCAACTCTCATACCATTACTCTTATATGACTCTTTCAAAAAAGGACAGAAGCCATCCAGTACAGAAAGACAGTATCTAAGTAAGGTGCCATGGTGTCTTATGGTTGACACCATTCCTATGGTGTCTTAGGATGTCAACTTGCCGCTCAGGGTATGTTACAGTAGAGTTTTCCATCTTCAAGCTTCTCTACTAACACAGGAGTATCCCCATAAACAATGTTTCCCCTCCTGTAAATCGATCTACTCATTAACCGCAAAGTTTATGTACAGTGTTAACGATGATAGAACAAAGGTCGTTATAATCCACCAAAGCAACTAAGGCAATGCTTTTAGGAGAGGCAAAAAACAGCAAAATTGTACCAACTATAAAAACATCGCTTGTTTCTAATTCTACTTCTTTTTTTTTTTTTTTAATTTAATAACGGCAAAATGGTGCTTGCCTAGGGACGGCATATACCCAAATAACGTTCCTGGACAGAATGCCCCCTTCTAAAAAACCTACTCTCAACTTCACATTCTGTGCTTCAATCCAATTACCATGCCCCTCTTCAATAAGGATGATGACTTCACTGCAACCATAACGAATCTAGTATAGTATCTCACAACATTTCTCTACGCCATCCCTTATTTAGATTACCACCCAAGTAAAATTCATTTCAGGATTAGCATTTACCTCCAACCTTTTCCTAGCAAAAATACATCGTGACCATAGCGTCCACAGCAAAACAGTGTTTTTTTTTCCCCTAGCAGCTCGTACTTCATGACATCGACTGATATATACGTATACCCCGTCATTCAATTACAATTTTTAAAAAATATCTTTATCAGATGGCGACTGTTGTAATAAGACATGACTAAATTCGCGTTATGACTTGTGTACTATAATGGTTTTATTTAAGATTTTCTGTGAAGTGGCAGTTTAATTACGTATGGCGGCTCATGGCTTGAAATCGTGGGGTGATGCAACTTTCGAAATATACATACACACTAAGCACAGTGTATATGTGTTTGGATAAAATATAAAAATTATGGTAAAAATTAAAAAAAATTACATGAAAAAATATTGTTTATTATCGATAAAATTATATAGTTTGGTATAATTCAAAATTACTTAAAAATAAAATCCATTCCTTTAGTTGTAATTAAAGGAATGGATTTACAATTTTTGGACATTACAATTAAATCCTTTAATTGTAATGTCCAAATATTTAAAGAGACGGAGTAAACGATAAGCACTACGAACACTCTACTACTGGCGCAAACTGCATATAAACAAAAGTGGAAATGCGCGACGGTCAGTGCCGTCAGCATCTCACTATGACGTGCGTAGTGAGATTTTGCTACGCTTGAGAGCGTAGCAATATGACACTGTGTTAAACACAGTGCTGCTAGCGTCCTTCGCCCTCCTAAGTGCTACAAGATGGATTTTTTTTTTTTTTTTTTATAAAAATAAGATAATTGTATAGGATTGTTGATGATAAAATTAATTACAAACAAATATAAATAAATTAATAAATATATTTATATATATCGAGAAAAATTGGGGGGTACTGCAGTTCTGTAGTGCTTATGCACGAGCCGTCGCTGATTATGTACCTCTTATTCTTTATGCATTTTTTTGTCCGCGCGGTTAGCCTAGTGGCTTTGCGCTTCGCAACCATATGTCTGGGGAAGGAGTGTCCCAGGTTCGATTCCCGTCGAAGACGTGAGGAATTTGAGGATCTTCCTCAGGCATAGCCAAGTTAGCCGGTCTTGGGCGTGGGCAGTAGGGTTTTTTCCGCCAGTTTATCTGACGTTTTTCATACGGCAAACCGGCCTCGTGAAGATACGCTGCTACAGTCAAAAATATCCTCCCCCCCCCCAGCGGCAGACTAGGCGACAGGTCGGTTGGGAGTGGTACTAACAAGAAGTCGCATCTAAAGTAACACGCGGACCCTGCATAGGAAGCGGGAATAACGTGTAGTGAAAGAAGATTCTTTGTGTATTTTTTATCCAAAAGCGTTACTTCAATTTTATTTTATTAATGTTCATTCGAAAGTATCGCTTCTCCTACTGACTAACGATTGGCCAGTCAAGGTCCTTTAATTAATTTAATTGAGAAACCCTGGGCTATAAAGAGGGCAAGACTGCTGCCAAGAAAGAATATCTGTTCCATCGTGTAAGTGTACCTTGCTTGGTTAAGAATTGACATTTAATCCTTTTATTTACGTAATTACAAAAGAAAATATTCTGAAGAAGGGGAGGAGGGCGTGAAGAATTTAGAAATCCGAAGAGTCGATGTGCGCGTACGGCAAACAATTCCATAGGACATAGATGAATAAAAGAGATGTTATTTGGATTTACGGCCGAAGCAATTAAAGCCACAAGCTAGAGTATTCTGTCTGTTCACTACGTGTATTGTTCTAACCCGTTTGCGTATTTTGCGGACTGAAAAACTATGATACCTCCGTATGAGACCGCCTATCTCACCTTCATCTGAAAAGTACTTTAAGGTTCTTGGCATAAGGAGCCAATTATGCCTCCACTGATAAATACTTCATCGTAACAATAACTATGGATATAGACATTTTGAACTATTTCTCTAATATAATACTATTTTTAGTTTATACGATCTGCGCTTACCTTTTTTTTTAGTATAATTTTTGTCTAGAATATCGACTGTTTGCATTCACAGTTTACGTGCTCTGATTTTCTATGAGTGTTTCTTCTACTGCTTTCACTTTTAATATATATTCATTTCTTTTAAATTAATGCCCGCATTTACTTCTGCTGCTAAGATAGTGTATATTTTACACACGTTTCTTTGTTGGGCTAAAATAGCATTTAGAGTTGTATTGACAAAACTATGAAAATTTAGCAGTTTTAATTTAAATTAATCTAAAAATTATTTAACTTCATTTTTATTAATCTTATTTGAATACAGCAAGAAATGGGGATTGTGTATGATTCTTACGTACATTCCAACTTCTTGAAAACAAAAGCATTCTTTTGCATTCCAACCAATTGTGTGTGTGTGTTACCAATGCAACAATCAGCTTGTCTAAAAATTACGTAACGCTTCTAGCAGATGCCAGACTTCTTTAACAAGTAGTGTAGGACAAGCGAAAATTTCTTGTTATTCGCTAAGAGCTCCATCGACAAAATAATAACCAATTAACAGCGGATTTGCTCTCGAGCATCGCACTGACTTTCTTACACCAGCAAAAAGTTGTTCAAACATCGTTGCACAAGCATCTCAGATGAATCCCAAATACCGGAGTATCTTACGTCACACGCTATAGTCAACAGAGGAAGGCACGTTTCACGTTTAATTGATTCTCCACATGTGGACTCCTTACAAGACAAACAGAGAAATCATCAGTTACTGTAACAAGCCACTTACAATTACATCCCCCTTCCTTTTCCAGGCACTACTGGGCACAAACATTTCTTTCCAGTCAGAAACCTAAAATCTATACGTGAAGAACAAAGCTCGGTTTCCGAAATGAATCTTATGATTAATCACGGCCATTACCTTGCACGCATTCATTAAACATTATTAAAATATCATTTGAAGTCCCTCGACCCATTCATCACGTCTTCAAACGGCTTCTCTCTTCAGCTCGCAGAGCAGAACGGGGTCAGGGGATCATCCGATTTTTTTTTTTTTTTTCTCTCTTGTCAGTACAGTGCAGCCAGCCGACAGCTTTGATCTATTAGCCTTTACATCAAATTATGATTTTTAACGCCGCGCGCTGCCTTGATGGCCGGGGCTCAGCTTCCTCTGATTGCAACTCGCGGAATTGTCGGGGATCATTCGGCGAAAATGACACGGTACACATTCGAGTGTCGCAGATAATCATTCATCTCGGGCATCGGTGATGCTGATTTAAGAGGATTTCATCGGACTTCTTCGATAACGTGGATATAATACAGGCAAATTATGGCAAAAAAAATCACTGGTCTGACAAGAGCACTGCGGCCCAAAAAACTTTTGATGAATGAGGTGAACAGAAATTAACAAGAACACTTCGATGTAAGACGGCGCTGCAAGCCGTGCGTGTAAGAAAAAGTTTCGAAGGCAAGCAGGACGGTTACTTGAGCTATAAGCATGTCAAAATTGCTGGGTTGTTTACAGAAGGGGGTTCCGTGCAGCATCCACCACGGCTAAAAAATGACAAAAGAAAAAAAAAACGGATGGGGGGGGGGATAAACTAAACAGTCGCGTAGAACACACAGACCGCATTACCCGTTAACAAAATAAGAGGGACGGGGAGAAAGCGTTACCCCACACCAACAAATCTCACTGATATATGCAAACTTCATGATCACAGTTTAACTGCTTTAAATAAAAGGGTTCCGCAACTGCGTAAGTTTTTTCTTACTTGAGAGAAATTATCTCGATACATAATATTCTGTATGTTGTAATTAATATGATTTTTTTGTTTAATTTTAGTATTCGGATTCAGTAATAATAAATACTGCGGTCAGCTCAGTTGTAGATTCACATTCTACTGTGGGGTGAGGATATCTTTAGGCAGAAGGGTGATAATATAATTCAATAGTATGAGGACCCCCCCCCTTCTGATTATTGCAGGCCTAATCAGAGTTTATTACATGTTTATTGCATTTCATAGACGAAATGCGATAAACATGTTATAAACTCCGATAAACACGAAGTAGCCTCCACGAATATCAGTAGTATGTGTATGACTCTCCGCTGCCTATGTGACAGATTCTGTGACCAACAGTTACTTAATTTGTTCTATCAACCCCCCCCCCCCACACACACGCCTGAAATCGTCTTGGTTATTTGCCTTAAGTCAGGAGAGCAAATCTGTGCAATAAATTAGTCCAAATGGGGTTGAATCAACACTATATAATGACACAACAGCCTATTTGTTGCAAATTGCTAATGCCCGTTCATTATTCCAGCAATCTTCAGTTGTCTTACTAGGTTGGTTATATGTCCTATTCCAGAATTAAATTATAGAATCCCATGTTACCAAGCACAGTCAAAATTAATTCATTATACAAATGTTTCGTCTTACGTATCTTAAGAAATCAGTGTAAGCTATGAACAATAATGAATTTGAATTTTTAAAAAAAAGTTTCTTTTATTTCACTTTTTTTAAAATTTTATCTTTTATTCAAATTCTTTATTGTTCTCTGGTCACACCGATGATGTCTTAACATACATAAGACGAAACATCTGTATAATAATTTTTTTTTTTTTATTCTGGTACACGTGATTCTATAGTTATAGAATTATCACAAATCCTTTGTTTGCTTGCACCACCATTTGCAGTGCATTTCATTAATATGGGTACGCTGCATTCTATCTCCTTGGTCCAAAATGCAAAACCCTTACTTATGGACATTAAAAGAGGCATTCCTACTCTTCTCTCCATAGTACCAGCTTATCCAAATCCTCCAGAAGTAATCCTATAGTTTCATAACTTTTGACAACTTCACGATGATAGTTGTAAAGTTGGCAGAAGTCTCCAATCAATGTCACCAATCGTACTATCAATCCCTCCCCCTCAATTTAAATACTCTTTACCACATGGCACTTTATTAAACACTTTTGTGAATATAAATAAAACAATCGTGAAAAATCTCATTGTTGGAAATTTTCTTTTTTAAGTAATTTGCCAGGTCTAAAAGTAAGATCATTCAATTTCTTGCATTCTGCACATGAAGGACAGGAAACATTTTTGCAAACTTGTTTCTAAACAAACCCAACCAGCTTTCCCTCCCTAACTACAATTTTTCATTTGAACAATCACTTTTATAATTTGGCATATTTATATAGTTATGTTTATCCCTTGAATTACTGCTTTATGTATAACATTGTACATCTAAAAACCAAGAGTGTCTATCATGACTTCAAATCCTCCAAATAAGAAAGTTGGTAAAATTATATCAGATGAAGAAAATCCATCCACAACCTACAGACTTTCAGAACATCAAAGCCATTAATGACGCTCAAATCAATCCCATGATATTTCTATTTCTTTTAATATTAGAGGTACGCCTCAAACTGATTGAAATACATTCCTTTAAAACAGTGGCTGAATCTGAGGGCGATCTTTGTTTTTGATCTAAACACCTCCTCTAAGTCTGTATATGTTGGCCATCCTCTTCTTTTCGCTGCTATCTTGCTTCTAATTACATTTAGAACTCATTATTTCCCTATGTTACCCAGGCATTTCATTTTTCCATGATTGTCTTCTTCAGTATTTTGCTCTTATTTCACATGACTTCATTAATTTTTCTTTCTCTCTAATTTATTCTTAGCAATATTCTCCAACAGTAGATTTCAAACTTCAATTCATTTCCAGTCTTACTCTTAAAATATTCAAAATTAAATAAACATAACTTTTTGCTCTATTCTTTGAAGTACTTCTAAATTTGATTCACTGCCATGATTTTTGTATAAGCTTTTGAACCTTACTAGGAGAAGAGTTATCTTTTAATTTTTTTTTTTATCTGGAGACTTTCAACAAACATGTTGTTTCAAGAATTTAGGCCTATTATGGCCTGAGAAGCCAGTTACAAGTCTTCAATGGGAAACCTTTTTCCAAATGATTTTTAATCATTTGTAGGGAGCAACATACCATCGTTCTTCCAATTACACTTCAGAGGTGCTTATTACATCTGTATTTTTAGGTATTTTGTAATTATCATATAATTTGGTTCTTTTCATCTTCATGTATCCTAAATAAATAATAGAATTGTTCCAAAATGTTATTGCTCTTCTATTTAGCTTTCAACCTTTAAAAGCCAATGTTTTTGATTTTTCTGTTGAGATTATCAATCTGAAATCTTTGGCTACTTTTAGGGCTAGAAAAGCTTTCCAAAATGTGTCTTCAGAATCAGTAATTATCATCTGATCATCTGCAAAAAGCAGTGTTTAAATTCACATTATAGGATGGTTCAATACTTTGATGGGTTTCCTTCTATTCCATTTAACCATAATTTTTAAATGTATTAAATTTAAAGCATTTAGCAGATGCAAGTCATGTCATCTGTCTAACTCCTTTTTTTTTTTTTTTATTTCTCACCAAGATGGAGAGAATTAAATCATTAAACTTATGTACTCTTGTAATACATTAAACAAAATTTATTTTTTACCTATTAGTAAATCAATAAATGTAATACGCTTCTAGATTGTGCTTCCTTCTTTTTTTTTCTATTATTAATTTTAGGCAAAAACCTCGATGTATATATGAACATCCTTTTCTGAATTATTATTTGTTTCTAAAATAGTCTCCTGAATATTTTGTAAGTTTTTTTTTTAATTTAGTATTCCACTATATATTTTTAACAGAAATTCAGAATGCCTCCCTCTTTCTCTCTTTTTTTTTTTTTTAAGAAAGAGGAATTACTATTACTTTTTACCAGACATTTGGTGGGTTTCTTGATGAATAAACTTAAGTCTCTCTCTCTCTCCAAATCTCAGTTGTACATATATCTAATTCTGAGCTTAAATTAACTTAATTTAACTTAATTATGATAATTTTCCATATTTTTGTTTCATTTTAACTAATTCTTCTTTTGTTATAACTATAATTTTATTTTGAATAAAAATTTAATTTCTAAATTTAGAAATTAACTTGACCACTTATAATTAATCTTCTTAGATAACTCAAAATATTACACATCAGGGCTTATTTTATATATATAACCATTTGTTGTTTCTTTCTTTCTTTTTTCTTTTTTTTGACAATTTCTTTAATTTCATCATCTAATATTTCTGATTGTTTTTCTATTCAATAATTTTTGGTCTTTTCGTGACTTTCATTTACTAAGCATTTGTTACTCGTTTGCTCAGTTACTGCCTATTTGTATCGTTTAATAATTTATAATGGAATTTCGATGTTTTTTCATCTAGAATAAAGTAATCCATAACAGTTCAAAATAAATTGATGAAAACCAAAAAAGTTCATTATAAAATATAGATTTATAAAGTATTTTAAATATATATTAAACAACAGAAAAACAGCAGAAATAAAACAAATAATTTCAGTGTTTATTCACATTTCCTATTCGTGAAAAAAAAAAAGTCTGAATAAGTGAAAATGATATATCTGTACATATCTTAAAATTACAGCGAGATTTTAATCGTAGAAAATGTTTTGCTTGGTTGCAAAGTATATTATACTTGACAAATAATATTCTTGTTTGTTTTAATCCTTTACCCAAGCAAACAGTTTGTGCACGAAGTATGAAGACACATCACATGTGCAAACTATGTTTGTTTAAGACTGGGTAAAGAATAGAAAAAAAATTTCATATCACATATATACATTATTTTAATCATAACCTTACATTTTACTAAAATTGCATAATGCAATTTTATTTGCCAGAAAAGGGTTGAATTTAAATACTACTATTATTTATAGACACTTATGTCTTAATTACTACTATCAAAGGCTAATTTGCGTGATTGATCTGGGAAATTTCTCATTCAGGAGGAGTTATATACATGCAAAATTAGAGAAAATTATTATTCATTGATATCACTTAAAAAAAAATTAAAAACAAAAATAAACATTTCACTACAAACACTGACAAACAAAATAAACCTTTCATTCAGAGATTTCAGTAGTAATCCCAGAACTAGGATATGAAAGTCCAAAATTAATAACAAAGCAGAAACATTGGTTATACTATAATTAGAACACACTATAGTTAGAAATAATGAGTTGGTTACACTATGAAGACTGTTCCTAAACACTCAAAAATTAAGACATTTACTTTTGCATCACTGCTAATATTTCATTTCTATCATTATAGGACGAAGAAAGTGTGCACAGCTATATCATTATAGTCAGCTAGGCTATCTCAAGTATAGAGAAAGCTTCAACAAAGCTCCTGTAAGATTGTTGATTTGATTTATTGAGGATTTTCTTAGATTAACTGGCATATCTGTAGTAATATTGTATTTAGTAATTATAATTAGTAATATTAGAAATATTGTTAGTTTTATAGTCATAAAGAGAATGCAAAAAAACTTGTTAGATCAAAACTGGATTAAAACCACAAGATAAAGTAAGTGCCAGTGAAGAGAATCATTGTCGCACTGAACAGAAGTGCTGCAGCATTGATGCTGATAATATGTAAATGAGGATAACTTGATTTGAATATTCCGATTAAAACAAATAATGAGACAATCTACTAGAAAATTTAAAAATTCAAGATACATTTGAGGAATTCAAGATAGCCTTTAAAGGAATGCGGAGAACCGACCAGGGCTTCTGACCTAATGTCCAATCCTCAACTTCTCGTGTGCACCCTGTTAGGTATCCACTTGGATACTGAACGAACAAGGATGGGCTGGCAATTTGGGATTTAGCCGACCAAACTGTATTCTTATTGGTTAAACCAAAATAAAAAATGATGGTATGACATGACAAAATTTCATGCCGGCTGGGGCATTGCCCGGTTAAACAAGGTGCCCCGTTGTTTTCGCCAGGGAACCAGGGCGAACAGCGAAAAGTCAGCTACTGGAACAAATCTGAAAACAAACCCAAACTCAACATCACCAAAGTTAAAGATCGGTACTATCAACATAAGAAGCCTGAATGGCAAAGAAATGGAGCTAGCTGAGAAATTAGATAAGTACTAGATCGACATAATAGGGGTGACTAAAACAAAAAAAAAAAAAAAAGACAAAAACTGGTGAGATCTTTCTGAGCAATAAATACAAAATGTTATATTCAGGAAATGACAATCAAGGAAAAGAAGGAGTAGCCATAGTATTCAACACTAAATATACGAGGCTAATCTTCTTGAATGGCAGTCAGTCTCAAGTAGAGTGATGTGGGCAAATATGAGAATGGGGAACTGGACAATGAGACTTATTTGTGCCTGTGGTCCCACAGAAGATTCTATTAAGGTAGAGGTGGAGGAACTTTTGAAGCTTTAGAGAAAGCAACTGACACAATGAAAAAGGAAAAGTTGGTCCTTGTTGGGGATGTAAATAGCAGAATAGGGAATGATTGTCAGACATACAAAAATATTTTGGGAAAATTTGGAGAAAAGAGCAAAGCTAATAATAATGGCACATATCTGTTGGATATCTGCTCAGGACATGGACTGGTTATTACTAACACCATGTTCCAACATAAAAATGTGCACAAATTCACATGGAGAGAAGAGGCAAGGAATAAGAAAAGTCTCATTGACTATGTTATTGTTGATAGTGATGTTTTCTCCATGGTGCAGGACACCAGAGTGTGCAGAAGATTTGAAATTGGAAGCGATCACTATTTAGTCTTGAGCAGAATAAAATTGAAT
Source organism: Typopeltis vanoorti (assembly GCF_054136105.1). NCBI lineage: Eukaryota > Metazoa > Arthropoda > Arachnida > Uropygi > Thelyphonidae > Typopeltis > Typopeltis vanoorti. Next base: position 92,564,030 of record NC_143566.1, read on the forward strand.
TTCATATTGAAAAGAATAACATGTAAGAAAGTTTTAAAGTGAATAAAAGTTGAGCAGCTCTCAGATGTAAATGCACAAAGATTATTGAAGAAAAAATGAAAGAGTGTGAGAATCAAACCTTAAAGATTCAGTGGCAAAAAGAAAACATTAATTGATTCTGCCAGAGAGGCAAGTGGTGAGGTTGTCTGCAAGGATAAAAAAATCAGAACTCCCTGGTGGCCACAGGAAGTTAAAGAGGCAGTGAAGGAAAAGAAGAAAGCATATCAAAAGTTCCTGTCAAATAAGTCAGCTTGTGCTCTTAGAGAATACAGAGACAAATGCAAGAATGCTAAACACTGTGTAAAACTAGCTAAAACAAAAGTCATGGGAGGACTTTGGCAAGAATATAGAAAATAAATATCAAGAAGGTGACAAAATATTCTGGAGGTTGTTGAAGAAGCTTAGGAATGGAGGAAAGAGTGCTGTAAAAGGAGTTAGAGATGATAAAGGTGACATGAAAACGGGAGAAAAAGATATCCTTGAAGTATGGAGTAATTACTTTGAAAAACTGCTAAATGAAACAAGCAGTGATGACAGCACAGTGATAAAAAACACTGACCAGGCATGCAGTCAGGAATACATATCCATACTTGAAGTAGAAAAAGCCATCAAAGGCTTGAAATGTGGAAAGGCAGCAGGAGTAGATGATATTCGACCAGAAATGCTGAAGTATGGTGGTGTAAGAGTCTTACAGTGGCTGCACTGCATAGTTCAGAAAGCCTGGACAGATGGACGAATTCCCGATGATTGAAGTAGGGCTCTCCAATCATCAGGAATTCGTCAAACCAAAAACTACTGAGTGTTCCTGGCAAGATCTATGCAAGTATACTTGAGAAACGGTTGAGAAGAATTGTGGAAGAAAAGCTTGGTGAAGAACAAGCTGGATTCAGGCCAAATAGAGGCTGTCAGGATCAGATTTTCACTTTACGACAAATAGTCGAGAAAGCATGGGAATATAACAGAGATCTGTATTTAAGTTTTGTCGATTTGGAAAAGGCATATGACAAGGTGCCAAGAGAGAAGCTATTCAATACGCTACAGTTATATGGTGTCAATGGGGCATTATATCAAGCAACACTTAGTCTTTATTTGAGTTGTAAGTCAGCAGTTAGAATTGAAGTACAGGAAGACGGTTTAATGTTAAATCTGGTGTGAGACAAGGATGCACATTATTCCCTCTGTTATTCATTATCTATATGGATCACATTATGAAGGAAAGTGGTATTAAACATGATATCAAAATTGGAGATGTTAATGCCGGCTCTGTTTTATGTAGATGATGTTATACTTCTAAATAAATCCGCTACAAGTCTGCAAGATTCTCTGACTAAATTGAATAACTGTTGTAATGGTGTGAAGGTCAGCAATAAAAGGACAAAGACAATGAAAATAGGCAGAATCATTGAAAATGTTAACTGTGTTGTGAATAGAGAACCTGTGGAACAAGTAAAACATTTCAGCTACTTAGGCACGATTTTTAGTGAAGATGGTAAATTAAATATAGAAATAGACAACAGAATCAGCACAGCTGGTATGGTAGGAAGTCAATTGAATAAGTTCATATGGAATAAGAGAGAAATTAGTCGGAACACTAAATTAGCTGTATACAAGGCAGTGTTCAAACCAGTTTTAACTTATGGATCTGAGAGCTGGGTCAGAAGTAAAACACTTGACCAAAGACTAGAGACCACAGATATGAGCGTCCTGAGAAAGATTATAGGCATGAACAGATGGCATCGATGGCAATATCATATTAAAAACGAGGATATTAGGAAAGAACTTGACATTGTCAACATCCAGGAATGCGTTAGCAGAGCTAATCTCAGGTGGTATGATCACTTAAACAGAATGGGCGAAGAAAGATTAGCAAAACAAGTGTTCTCTGCCAGGTTGGCAGGAAAACGACCCAGAGGAAGACCAAGATATAGGTGGATTGATATGGTACAAAGTGCCTTAGACGATAGAAATATAAGATCTGATAATGTTGGAGTCTTGAGAAGTAACAGACTGATTTGGAGGAAAATTGTAGATAGGAAGTTAGTAATGATGTAATTTTTTTCATGTAGTACTATCATATCTTGTACACCCCTTGAGGGTACATGGCAGGAATTTGATGATGATGAGGAGGAGATACATTTGAAGAAACTTCAGAAGAAAAATTACCAGGTAAATCAATTAGAATGTAAGAAAAAAAAAAGTAATATAGCACAGTGATTGATTCATGAAATTGCATTTGCTGGAGTCACTACTTCAAGCTTCTGGGTGGGAGGAATTAAAAATATCACAGAGAAACAAAAAAGAAATCATAGTACTTGCTGGAACTAATGATTTAAGTAATACAATATGAGAGAAGATATGAAAGAACTGTTGGAAGAAGCAAGATGAAAAGTGAGAGATTTAAAATTGATTTAATACCAAGATTTGACAGTACCAAGTTAAGAAAAAAGGTTATGACAGCAAATAATTCAATGCACAGGCTATGCAGAAGAAACTGGCATGAGTTTTTGGGTGAATGAAGTCCACCCAAAATGGTGAACATATGCAGCTTTCTCAAGTAGCATGTGAAAAAAGGGACATGAGGTCAACGGGTGTTTAAGAAGGATAGCCTACACTTGGATGGATTTGGCATTGGGAGCCTGGAGAAATTATTTATTGGGGTGAGACCTAATGCAGAGTTAGAGAAACTAAATCATGAGAGGAATGGTGAGGATGTGTAAGTTCAGCTGTGGTATGCAAACGTGATAATGATATGAATGTCATTAAGCATGTTTATATATGTGGTGAAGGGGTGGAAATATATGCTTTGAGTTCAGACTTTATATTGGGAAGGAAAAGAGAAAATGGTCCAACTGGGCCAAGCAGACTATAGATGTAAGTATAAAAAAAAAAAAAATCAGGGGTAACTCATGTTCATACATAAATGCCAGGAGCATCAGGAATAAAGGGGTTGAGTTTGCTGCTTTGGTGAACAACGTGTGGCCTAGGATTGTTGATATTAGTGAAATTCAGCTCTTAGAGTCAGATATTGTAATTGGGATCAAGTATAAAGGGTATAACAGTTTCAGAAACAACAGAAGAGATAGGAGAGGTTATTACTAATGATGTCTGATTTGAAACCAATTAGATATGCATGAAAGCAATAGTAGTAGTAATGTCCTATGTGACATTGAGTTTGAGATTATATGGTATGAAGTGGAAGCTAACAGCAAGAAATAAATGTGGAGCATTGCTACAGGCCTGGTAGTGTAGTTGCTGAGGATGATGAAATGCATCGCCAAATTACCATGAAAGGTACTAAGTGAATAATTATTATGGATGACTTAAAATATAAGATATCTAAACATTGATTGGGCAACAGAGAGAATTCATAATGAAATAGAATTTAGTGCCCTGTTGCAAGACAGCTTTCTCAATCAGCATGTGAAAAAAGGGACATGAGGTTAAAGAGTGTTAGATTTGATCATAGCATCAGAAAAGATATCAGAATGTGACCATTTTACCACCAGGTTACTGATCATGTACTGACCTGGAAAGTAGCAAGCATGGATGTTGTAATTAGAACAAATTACATACTGAACTACAAAGCTGGAAATTATGACAAACTGAAGAGAATACCATCTTTGGTCCCATGGTATCAGTTACTGAATGAGAAAGATATCAGCAAAACATGAATGAGGCAATGTTTCAAACCTCCGTGTGTTACTGATATCTTTGAAAGAGTTTGAAGAACAAATAGGTTGGAAGCGAAATGGATGTTCAACATTATTAAGCAAGAGATCCATAAGAAGATAATGTAAAGGAATATCATGGAATAAAAGTGAGAGGAGTCATGAAATATATAAAGTGCAGGTCAAAAAAGTTACGAGTATTGTATGGAAAACTACATCGGAGTAAGAAAAGAAATTGCAGTCCAAAAGAATTTGATCATTAAGCCTCAAGTAAAAGAAATGTGAGTGTAGTAGAATAACTTTATTGAATGCAGATGGTACAATTGTTCTCAAAGCTGACGAAACTCTTCAAATAAAAAGTGTTCACTCCACTAAGTGCAGTGAACACTCAACCATATATGTTTCTACTACTATGTTGGATGAAGAGGTTAGAGCTGCATAAAAGTGAGGTCAATGAGCTGTTGCATAATCTGAATACGAATTCAACAATAGGGTCAAATGAGATATAACTAGCATATTTGCCACTTCATCTAAATATTGACATATTTGCATAATTTGAGTCTCAGCTCAGGAAAGATCCCAATGGAGTGGAAAGAACATATGATAATACCATTGTATAAAGATGGCACAAAGACTGTCTGTCAACCTATTAGTATCCCTGGAGCGATTGAAGATTTTTAGAAAAGTCAGCAAGAACTCACATACAGAAATGAGTTGCAAAGAACAGCATGGGTTTACTGAAGGGTGGTAATGCCTGAGAAATGTGTCCTTATTTTATAAATGTTACTGCTGAGTCTGAGTTGGATACACTGGTGAACATAGGATTGGAATATAAATTATTGACCATAGTGGTTGACGATAGGTGTCAGAAAGTGCTATATGGTTAGCATGAATCTACTAGATTTTAGGTGACTATAGTGAATCCCAAGGAACAGTCCTTCAACCATTATTGTTCAATATATACACTTATGATATTGGTAAAGATCTGACAGAAAATGTTCAGTTGTTCACTGATGATGCAAAGATAGGCAGGGCAATCAGGCATGCTGTAATATCCAGCACTTACAAAATTATATGAACAGGCTAAAAATATGGGCAAATAATAATGGCTGTCCAATCAATGTTAGTAAGTGTAGAGTTGTGTAGTGTAGCATAGGAGAAGAGGGGAGCTTACCACTGAAGTTGGTTTCTTGAAAAAGGACTTTTATTTTTTCATCATAAATGGCCCTGTAGCAGCTGATGTTCTCATGGTAAACCTTTGTAAACCATGAAAGTTAGGATCTTGCTCCTCAAGCTTAGCAAATCCTGCTTCAATGAGACAAAAGGCTTTAGCTAATTCTTTTGTCGTAAACTTTCTTGGCTATGGATCTTCTGATTCTTCGTGTTCTTATCAACTGCTTCTCTATCTCCATAAGGTCTTCATTGGTTAATTCTAGTGAATGAGACTCTAGTAAGTCGATGACATAATTTTTATTAATGTCCAATTGCAGCGTATTGCCTCTATCCACCACAGTTTTTCTGGCTTCGACAATGTCTTCTGTGAAACCACAAAAATCATCAAGAATTGAAGGCACAGTTTGCTCCACACCCCTTTAATTGTTGATTGCTTCACTCCCCCCCCAAAAAAAAACCCCCCAAGAATCAGCAATGTTTTTGATGGCATCATGGATGTTATAATTCTTTCAGAACTCTCAAGGTTATCACATCTTCTATAGCCCTGACTGCTTGCGGGAATGTATGGTGCAGGTAATAGCCTTAAATGCAGAAATGACTCCCTGGTCCATTGGCTGTAGTAACAATGTAGTGTTGGGTGGTAAAAATACAACCTGTACATTAGGGTGAAGGTCATCTAAAGATGTTGGATGTCCAAGAGCATTGCCCAGCACAAGCAGAATTTTGAAAGGAATTTTCTTTCACTAACAATAACGTTCCACAGCAGGAATAAAACATTGGTTCAAGAACCAATCTTCAAACATGCCAAGTGTGACCCAGGCCCTTAAATTTGACTTCCAAATAACGGGAAGAGCTGCTTTAATAATGCAGCAGAGTGTGGGTTTGTTTACGTGTGTGAAAAAAACTAGTTCATAAATTAATTTAATTATCCTTATGGGGAGCCCATTCATAAGTACAGAACTCCGTAAGTCGAGTCGTTCCTAACCCGGGGACTGCCTGTATTCATAATTTTAATCACTTAAGTGGATATGCTGACTTGCCCATCATGAAAACTTGTATGATTTCTTTTAGTGAGTTGTTTCTTTAATGTCCACAGAGTTCTCATTTTTCTGTCTTTGCAGATAACTTCATTCATGCTTCCCTTATTGAATCCAATGTTTTCTATCTAATCCTGTTTGAAGGAGTGTCTGAAGCATGATCTGCCAGTCCCAGCTTACCATAATGATGGCATCAGATGTAATCCTTGTGTTCCCCAAGGCCAATGTTAACAGATCTTGTCTGTCCATAACAAACCAAGTTAGTTACAAGGAATTTCACACACTCTAGGATATGTCAGAGAATGAAATTTGTCCTTTGGTGAGATGAGAGTTGCTAGTTTGAAGTGTGATCTTAAATGTAGTGTGAAGGTTATATTTATTTAGCGCTTTAACTCTCTTTTCAGATTTACTCCAGATACATTATTTAGTGCTTTAGCTGTCTTTTCGGATTTACTCCAGACATATGGGATAGAAAACAGCACTTTGGGGGATCACATATTATTATCTATTTTATGAGGATTACTGCCATTCTCGTAGAAAGGCTTAGACGTTTGTTATACATGCTTATTAAATTACTTAAAGAAATTACAACATACAAAGGATATAAATTAAATTAGACTTTAATCTATAATTCCAATATTTCGGCAACATCGCATTGCCATTTTCACAGGAACTTAAAATAAAGACATGCACACAGGCACTATACACAGTAAATGAGGACGAAGCAGGAAGCTGTTGTTTCTCCTAAAAGTCCTGATGATGCCCCCTAGCAGGCTATGTAGGTAGATATTCTTGGCCGTTGGGCTGAAGGTCATCTGATGTAAGTCTCCCAAATATGGGACAGTCTCATGCACCCAAATTTGTAGAGGTTTGGCATGTTTCTTAGGGCTGAGGCTGATTCCATGAATAGCCTTTCAAATTTGAATTTACTACGGCGTATCACCGTGGCTTTCTTCCACCATATTCTGTGGTGTGTATCCGGAGCATGGTTTGCAAGACCAGAGTGGCTGTACTGGTGAAAATGAATGTAGCCCTTGTGTTCTGAAATTCTGATATTCGCTGTCCTGCCTGTTTGGCCAAAGTAGGAACAGTTTACAGCTGCAAGGGACCTGGTATACACCAGGTAGGTCTAAGGGAAGTGGTTGGTCTTTTGTGGAACGGATAAGGGATGCTAATTTTCTATATGGTCTGTAACAAGAGGTCAAGTCATGTTTTTTTAGGATTTTGGTAATTTTTTCCAAGGTGCCTCGGATGTAGGGAATGGTGATGGATTTAGAGTAATCCTTGTTGTGAAGGGTGGGGAGGGATTGTGGTTCACTGGTAAAGTGTTGAGGATGTGGTTTAGTTCTGTGGTTAGGGCATTGTCATTTGAACAGATAAGTTTAGCCCTGTTGTGTAGTGTCTTAATAACTCCATAATGTTGTTAGGGGGGGGGGATTGTTGGTGAATGTATCTGCTGATATGGGAGGGTTTTCTATAAACTGAGAAGACCAAGGTTCCATCAGGCTGGTGGGTGACTAGTGTGTCTAAGAAAGGGAGGCTGTTGTTTTTCTCCTTTTCCAGGGTGAACTTGATTCTGGGGTGGTGGTTGTTTAAGTATGTTAGGAAGGAGAGAAGTGTATCAGAGCAATATGGCCAAATAGCAAAAACATCATCAACGTAGCAAAGCCATATGGTTGGTTTCTGTGGGGCAGAGTTTAAGGCTTTCTCTTCAAAAGTCTCCAAAAAAAAGTTGGCCAAGGGTGGGGAGAGTGGTGAACCCATGGCTGTCCCCTCTATTTGTTTGTAGAATTTTCCTTGCCAAACGAAATAGCCTGAGTTCATAGTAAACTGAAATAGGGCTGAGATATCAAGAGGAAGTTTAGCTTGGATCAGCCCTAAGGTTTCTTTGTGAATAAGGAGACGTCAAAACTGACCATTATGTCAGTATGTTGGAGTGCAAGGTTTTCTATGCTGGCTTTGAAATGGGCTAAGTTTTTTTGTGTGTGATGGTGTGTTGCCAGTATAGTGTGTGAGCACTTTGGCCAAATGCTTAGCTAATTTGTATGTGGGGGAATCAATGCTATCCACTATGGGATGTAATGGCACATTTTCTTTATGTATTTTTGGGAGTCCATAAATACGGAGGCGGGGGGGGGGGAGAGTTAAATGGTTTTAATTTGTTAGTGACTTCTACAGGCCAAGAAGTGACCTTCTTAAGGAGCCTGTGGAGTTTTCTAATTTGCAAGTTGGTGGGATTATACTCAATAGGGAAGTAAGTAGCCCGATCTAATAATAGAGCTTTAAGCTTACATGGGTAATCCATTTGGTTAAGTACTACTGTGGCGTTACCTTTATCCGCTTTGGAGATTATTACTTCTCTGTTTTTCTTCAATTCCTGTAGATTTTTATATTCCTTATTGGATAAGTTGGTTTTTGGTGATCTTGCTTTGGTTGCATGAGACTGCCCCATATTTGGGAGACTTACATAGCCTGCTAGGGGGATCATCAGGACTTTTAGGAGAAACAATAGCTTCCTGCTTCATTCCCATTTGCTGTGTGTAGTGCCTGCATGCACGTATCGTTATTTTAAGTTCCTGTGAAAATGGCAACGTGACGTTGCCGAAATATTGGAATTACAGATTAAAGTCTAATTTAATTTATATCCTTTTTACGTTGTAATTTCCTTAAGTCGTTTAATAAGCGATTACTGCCATTGACTAAAAATGTGTGGCAAAAGTAGTCGAGTTCTGTTTCAAGAGCTGTGTCACCAAACAAATATCTCTGACTTTGTTAGTATTTGAGAACCCATATTGTTCCACTGGTGACAGTGACTGGTATGCAACATCTTCCAGTATGTATTATCTTTCTGTGTGTGTGTAAGATAGTGAACCATTATCTTACATTACATTACCATTCGAAAACTGTATGACTAGTGTCAAGAGCACAGTTTTGATTATTTTTTTCTAATGGTGTATTTCAGCATTGTGGCTGTTTAGATGAGTTAAAAAAAGAATAATGTATCTGGTCCATGGTGCTAAATGGCAAACACCTACAAAGCACAGACAGACTCAAAGGTTTTTGAGAGTAGTTATATTGAGTGCTTTGATCTCTAAATATTCCATATAAAAATTAATCAAAGGAGGGTAAAGAAAGAAGTAGACAGCATATATTGTAAATTTCAATACTTCAGATATGTGTGAAAGAAGTGAGACTTCATTAAATCAACAGTCATCAGAACAAATATTCCAGATGAGACGATGAAAAACACTGGAGACAGTGATTGTTTATGCAAGTATCTTCCAGTACATGTTGGCTTTCTGTATACAACAAAAAAGACAGCAAACCATTTGATAGCTGTATGATTTATGTGATAAACTAATTATGATGTATAAATTTTTAAGGATATAATTGTTTATTACAGATTTGAAAAGCACAATATATTTTTAAAGGTGAAATAGTTGTCTTTGAAGAGGTCAAGTAGCTCTGCTAATTGACAAGGTTGTAAGACTTTATACTGTCAACTGTGGCACATGGGTGGGGATATTAGATTTGTGAATTTATCAATGGGGAAAGGATTGATATCGGTTATTAAAATTGTCATTTAGACATTTCTGCATTTTTCGGTTTGATTCATAACATATTACTCTTAACATTTTAATGCAGTTATTTCTTTTTTGTGGTGTGTGTGTGTGTGTGTGTGTGTGTGTGTGTGTGTGTGTGTGTGTGTGTGTGTGTATATATTTTTTTTTTTTTTTTTTCCAGGCAGTTTGGATTTGGTTGAGAATGTTCACTATCTTAATAGCAACTGTAGGTGGCAAAGTGCAGATCCCCCATTCTATATCCATAATTTCTAGTGAGCATTTGTCTATGTGTGATAATGAAGAATAAAGAGCATCAGCATTTTGTCTGCTTTTTTTTTTTTTTTTTTTCAAAGCATCAAAGATGTGATATAGAAATTTCATTCCCACCATTAACTAGTTTCCTACACTTACTGTTGCTTGCATATTGTGATAGTAGTTGGGGCTCTGATGCTGGTTTAAAATCTGACTAATATCAGCCAATTATTAAATATATATGATTTATTGATTTGATGTTTAATACATTAAAACAAAAATGAATAACTTTCAATACATAAGCTTGACCGCAAACCAGGATATTTACACTCAATTCAGAATACTTGAGTTATTTTTATTTTCAAAGATTACTTCATTTCTGACACAGAAAAATATTGCACAGGAAGCATTCTATTCATGATTTTGTATTGTAGATAATGTTCCAGGCATCTTAAGGGGGAAGCAATCAAGCTTGTGATTGCTTCACACGTTTCAAATCTGAATGGGCAGGTAATGACATTATGGAAGGATAACTGTGGGCCCAAGAGGAAGTTGAAATGTAGGTACATGAATACCCAAAGTATCAGAAATAAAGGAGAGAAGTTTTTGGTATATGTCAGCAACTTGGCAAAAAATTATTGGCATTCAATGAGACACATGGATGTCAGAGAATGATATAGTTACAAGAATAGAATGTAACAGATATTTATAACTTATTTTAACAGTATTAACACCACCAAATGAATTATTTTATAAAAAAATAAAGATGGCAAACCAGCATGTTATAGTTTACAAGTGACAATGAGTAAGTGAAACAGTTCAAATTGTAGTGGACAAAAGATCTAAAGTCCTAATTTGGTATCCTCTAATGTTGTAAAAAAAGAATGTGGCCTTTGCACTACATTCAAACCAAATGTCAAATTAGCAACTTTAATCTGCTCTCCTAAGGATAAACTCCATCCTCTAACATATCCTGGAGTGTATGAAGTTCCTTGTGACTGTGACTTGGTCTACTATGGGGAGAGGAAGATCTGTTAACATTCACCTTGGAGAACATAATACATTCGCTACCATTATTATGGCAAGTCAGGACTGGCAGACCATGCTTTGGACACCCTTTTCCAACAGGATTAGATGGAAGAAAACCAATGTGCTATTTAGAAGTCTTTACAGATCAGAAATATTTTTACAGTCAGCCATGGCTAATTCTTCATAGCCATGAAGAATTCTCCTAACCTGAACAAGTATGGCTATATTAATTTGCCAAAAAATTGGGAGACTGTTATCCTAAGATCAATTCCTACATAGCTGGGTGCCAAATTAGGACTTTTAGATCTGTTTTCCATTACAATCTGAATTGTTCACATACTCATTGTTGTGTGACAGTAACATGCTGCTTTGTGATCTGAAGATGCTGGTTTGAAATATCCAGCAAAATTTAAGCCAGTTAATAAAAATTTTTTTAATAAAATAGTTTGCTTGGTATTGTTAATACCATTAAAATAAATTATGAATAATGTTCAACACCTAAGCTTGTTTATTAGATTGATGATTCTCCACAGATATTGTATTTTCAGAGAAGACAGAAAAAATAGAGAAGCAGAGCAGGAGAGATATTATTAATGATAACTGAAGAACTTCAACAAACAAAAATAGAAGTTAAGGAAGATTGTAGATATGAGAGAAGGTTCATTTGAGGATGTCTGAAATGAGATAGAGGCCAATAAGACAAAATATATTGTTGGTTGCTACTATACCTGTGGGTCTAGAAGATGTGAACGACATGCATCAGCAGATTAACACAATGACTGCTATGCAATTATCATAGGAGACTTCGACTATTGGGATTTAGATCAGAAGGAGGAAAGGGCACACGGCAAAATGGAAATGAAATTTATGTAGTTACTAAGGGATAATTACATGAAACAGCACATGATAGAGGGGGACCAAGGATATGAGAGTTGAATATGTTGAACTATGTTGCAACTCTACTTCCAAGCACAGAAAGCGACCATGCAGTCTTGTCCTGGGAGGTTGCTCAACATAAGGAAGTTTCAGTAAAGAAAGAGTATGTGAAACTACAAAGCTGGCGATTACATAAACACAGTCTCAGCTCTGGCAAAGTTCCAAGTGAGTGGAAAGAGGGTAAGATAGTTCCATTTCATAAACTTAGAAGGCAACTTGGAGCAGTGCATGGTATAAGAAACTACATGGAATGCATATCATTAATACATGTGAAAGGATCACGGATTTTTGAGCGAGCAGTATCAGACTGCATACCTAGGATCAGGAGGATAAACTAAGTAGGGATTAAGTGGATAAGTTGAAATTTAAAGCAGGAGCGGCAAAAAAAGAAAGCACTGTGGAAGGAATATAAACAAAATGATGATCAGCATCTAATGATGCTGATCATCGTTTTGATTATAAAGCACAATCAAAAAGGGTAACAAATATGGTAAGGAAGGCTAAATCAGATTTTGAGAGAAAATTAGCTAAGCAGGCCAAAGTACGAGGATGGTCTGAAAAGTTCTCGGCCCCGACCATAGATGGCAACACTATCAGCAAGATTTTTTTTTCTAAGTTGCTACATCTGTCATAAGCATCCATGTCAAATTGCAAGTCATTCTATCAATTGAAATGGACAAAATTGAGTATGGTGCGGTTATAAAATTCTTTGAAAAAGAAGGTTTAATGACAAAAGAAATTCATTCGAAGTTCATAAAAGTTTATGGACATTCTTCTCCTTCATTTTTGACAATTAAGAAATGGGCTACCGAGTTTAAACGTGGCCATACCAGCCTTGAAGATGATCCATGTGAAGGACATCCAAAAAGTGTAACACCACCAGAAATCATTGCTCAAGTGCACGATATGATATTGAATGACTGGCAAAGTCAAAGTGCATGAAATTGCTGAGACTATATGCATTTGAAAAGAACATGTAGGATATATTTTGCATGAACAATGGCATATGAAAAAGCTTTGCATGTCAGTAAGATGGGTTCTGTACTTGCTCACAAGAGATCAAAAACACACTCACATGAAAATCTCTGAACAGTGCTTGGAGCATATTTAACGAGAATAAAACTGATTTTGTGCATCAATTTATTACTATGGATGAGACTTTAATTCACCATTACACACTAGAATCCAAACAGCAGTCAAAACAGTGGACAGAACCCAGTTGTTCAGTGCCAAATACAAAGTTGGTTCCATCAGCAGGAAAGGTCATGGCACCGGTGTTTTGGGATGCTAAAGGTATTTTGTTTATTAATTATCTTGAAAAGGGTAAAACAATAACTGGGGAATATTATTCCGATCTTTTAACCAGACTAGATGAAAAAAATTTGTGAGAAAAGACTCGGTTTGCAGAAGTAAAAAATCATCTTTCATCAGGACAATGCACCTGCCCACAAAAGTGTTTTGGCAATGGGAAAAATAAAGGATCTGCACTATGAATTGTTGGAACATCCACGCTATTCTCCAGATTTGGCTCCCATTGGCTTCTATCTCTTCTCAAAACTAAAACTCTTCCGCATTTTTCTTCAAATCAAGAGGTGATTGCAGTTGTAGAGAGATATTTTGCAGATCTTACTGAGAACCACTACAGGGATGGGATAATGGTGATGGAGCATCGCTAGAATAAATGTATTAGTCTTAAGGGATATTATGTTGAAAAATAAAAATAATTTTGAAATTATAATTTTGTTTTTTTAATTGTTAGGCCAAGAACAGAACTTTTCAGACCATCCTCGTAAATCCAAAAGAGATTTTTCCATATGTAGCAAGTAAGAGACGGAATGCTTATGAAAAGATAACCCTGCTCAGTGCTGATGGTAGGAAAGTGACAGAAGCAGAAAAAATAGTTCAGTTACTAAGTGATCCCTTTGCAAGGGTATATCATCATAGATGGTGACTTTGCAATTATTGATGCGACAGAAGACTGATGTGAGATTTAGGAAATGAACTGGAGGTACTCAGTATATTGAAAAATATCAATGTGAATACAGCAGTGGACTCAGACAATATATCAGCTCACTTGCTACGAGAATGTGCAGGTGAACTGACAGTGCTTCTGACAAAATTATTTAATCTGAGTCGCAGCTCTTCTTTCAAGGTGAGTAGAAAGAGGGCAAGATAGTTCCATCACATAAAGGTGGCCCCAAGACAGAAGTAACAAATTAGACCAATTAGTATATCTGGAGTGGTGATTAGAATATTGGAAAAGTTGTTAAATTTAAAATTCAGGAATGGGTGGAGAGGAATATGATACTCTGTGGGGATCACATGGCTTTTAAAAGGGAGACCCTTCCTCAGTAATTTATTCCTATTTTATAATAAAGTGACAGTAGAAATGAATAAAGAAAATGGCTACACTATGATACTGCTGGACTTCGCAAAGGCATTTGACAGAATACTGCAAGGAAAATTATTACATAAACTGGGGCAAGACAGACTTGGGGCCAAGACAGAAGTAACAAATTACAGACCAATTAGTATATCTGGAGTGGTGATTAGAATATTGGAAAAGTTGTTAAAATTAAAATAGAATGGATGGATAGGAATATGATACTCTAGAGGGATCACATGGCTTTTAAAAGGGAGATCCTTCCTCAGTAATTTATTAGATTTTATAATAAAGTGACAGGCCAAGACAGAAGTAACAAATTACAGACCAATTAGTATATCTGGAGTGGTGATTAGAATATTGGAAAAGTTGTTAAAATTAAAATAGAATGGATGGATAGGAATATGATACTCTAGAGGGATCACATGGCTTTTAAAAGGGAGATCCTTCCTCAGTAATTTATTAGATTTTATAATAAAGTGACAGTAGAAATGAATAAAGAAAATGGCCTACAGTATGATACTCCTGGACTTTGCAAAGGCATTTGACAGAATACTGCAAGGAAAATTATTACATTAACTGGAGCAAATGGGAATGGATATATGTGGATATCTACTTCAATTCTCACATCAAGTCTCTGGCATGTCAGTAACTGCAAAGTCATCACCTGAATGATAAACCCTTGTAAAGTGATCAAAATGGATTTCGGGGGGGGGGGGGTGAAATTCAGAGGACATACTGCAAAGGGTTGGCAAAATAAGTCAGAGGATTACTTGGATCATGAAGAACACATTGGCAAGTAAAGATAGGAAGGTTATTATCCCTTTTTATAAGGCTATGATTTGGGCACATGTGACTACTGTGAATATATTTGGTCACCTGTGTTTCTAGGGAACTGGAAGGTGGTGGAGAGGATTCAGAGACAAGTAACCAAGCTCATGACAGGTCTGTGGAATGTTCCCTATGACAACAGATTGAAGGTGTATGTGTTACAGAGGTTAGCTGACATAAAAATTGGAAAAAAATAAATTTTTCAATATGTGAGGAGAGTAGGGAAAACACAAGGGCTCAAACTTGGAAGTTGTCTAAGAGTATGGTTATTAAGGATGTGTGGATTAGGTTCTTTACTTGGAATGTGGTAAATGAGTAGAATGGATTGCCAGAGGTGGTTGTGAGCATCCCGACAGTGTTAATGGGTAGTGTGGATCTCCCATGATGAGTCTTTTTGATTAATTATTCCATGATGATACAGCAGCCATGAGTTCCCTTTATGAGAATGTACAGCACCATCTCAGTCCCCCAAATTTTATCCAGGCTCCGGAACCAGCATAGCTGACGAATCAGGCCTATGGCTGCATCAGTATTCCTGACTGTAATCCATGTGTTCATTAGACCAATTTGCCTGCTTGCGGGATGAAAAACCCCAGATAAACTGGCGCAAAACCCCTGTTGTCCACGACAAAGCCCAGCTAACTTGGTTATGGCTAAGGAAGATCCTTAAGCTCCTCACATCGTCAATGGGAATCGAACCTATCCCAGGCATATGGTTGCGAAGCACAAAGCCACTAGGCTAACCACGCAGACGATGATTTTTTGGAAATCTTAGCAACATTTTTAATGCCCTCATAAATAGTGTAAGGCAAGAGCAGAGGTTAAAGAAAAGTGTCTAAATGAGCAGCAATTAAAAAAAAAAACATTATCACATTCCATGTATGACTCCAGGCTTCAGAAAAGCAAAATACATGAAGTGGCAGATTAAACTAAGATGCTTGTAGAGTCACTACAATTAACTGCTGCCAATGATGTGAAAAACCAACATCTCACGATAGTAAATTATATATATCTAACTGCTTCAAGAACTTTGTTTTTAATATGTAACAGGAAATTTTGCTATTTTTTTAACTTGACTGTATATAGCTACTGTCTGAACACCTGTATCAAGTGTATTATTCGATGCTAAACATGAACAGAAACTTCTTGAACAGGAGCCGATTTCAAGTAGCGACTGGACAGATTTCAAAATAGGGAAATAAACAGTTTCATTGTCCTAGTATCTCATTTACTTGTACTTCACTGTACACTTTACTTGTAGTTTGAAAGTTTAATCAGAAGAACAATTGTTCATTGATCTCCGACTGTAGATTAATCCTTGAGCATTGCAAAGTTTGTTATATGAGTAAGAGGAACAGAGAGTGCTACAAGTGGCAAATCTATGGATAGGATTTCAGATCAGTGAGAAATCTTAAGTAGCTTCTCCAACTTGGAGGTTAGCAATTATACACCAGTGTCCATTCCTCTACCATCCTTTAGATCTTGTAACAGCTCTTGTTACCCATAAATTTCTTCGCATCATCTACCCAAGAAGTTCTTGGTCTATGAAAAGCTCTTCCCTCTAATTTTCCATATTATTTCAGGAGATGTTTTCTCTGCTAATCCTCTTAATATATGTTCTGCCATCTTGCACTTTCTCTTTATAAGGTCTTCCATAAGTGCTCTTTTGGTTCCCATTAACTTCAATACCTCTTCATTAGTTATTTTTCTTCTTCCAAGAAATCTTCATTCTTCTATAGCACCACATTTCAGTAGGCATGCAATTTCCTGATTATGGATTTTGTATATGTCCATGTCTTACTTCCATAATTCAACGTGGACCACACATAGGATTTTATAATTCTTATTTTAGTATTTATTCCAGAGGTCATTAGTAATTTATTATTCCAAAATGCATCGTTTGCATTAGCTATTCTTGATTTTATTTCCGTAACTGTTGTTCCATCCTCTGTAATCATTACGTCTAAATAATTATAAGCCTATTTTGAATGAATCCTGCTGATACTCTTAAATTTGTGTTTAGTTGCTATTTTTGGCTTATTACCATATACTTAGTTTTAGCTGCATTTAATACTAAGTCATAATTCTGACTCTTTTTGATTAATGTTTCAACCATATTTTGTAATTCTGTTCTTGATTACACTATGAAGATCAAATCATCAGCAAATCTAATATTGTTAATTCTATTGCCATTTATCTTATATTCCATATAGTGTTACATGGTGATCAGCATTCATTTCAGTAAAATTATGGAGACTACAACCATGTTAAGAAATTCTTATCACCCACTCTAACCTTAACAATAATGATGGTCTAAAAATTCAAAGGATATGGAATTTTCTTAATTATAATTAGGACTGTAAGCAATCCAGAATCCTAACTAATATAACACTCTTATTAAAATATGGATTAGGCCACAACTTTTACTGTATTAAAACTATTTATATGAATTTGTTTCTCTGATGATGTTATAAATAGAATATACAGCTTTGATGTAGGTTTTTTTTTTTTCACTAGAGGTCAGGCCAGTAGAATAATGGTTGATCAAATCACTGTCACTTTGGCTTACTCTTGGAAATGTAATATAGCTTGTCTTTGCGTGTGTGTGCGCACACTCCAGATGATGACCTTACATGAAGGTTGAAACATTGGGAAATTAAAGTAATTATTCCTAGCACGGTTGTAGTCTCCATAATACTATTTTCATTTATTTTTATTCCCATTTCAATTTCTTTTTATTCTTTCATTACCATTTCACTGCACATAATGAAAAATATAGGTGATATTATACACCTTTGTCTCACTCCTCTTCTGATATCTACTGTTTCATTATTAATTTCATTTATAATTTGTGTCTTCTGATTCCAGTATATTATTACTATTATGAGGTTTTTGTATCAATTTGAATGTCTTAATATTTCTAATAACTTTTAATCTTATTGTGTCAAATGCTTTTTGAAAGTCTGTAAAGCATAGGTATATGTTATTTTTTTTTTACTGATCTTTCAATAACAGTTTTTAATTCATAAATTGCATTTATTGTACTTTTTTTTTGGCATGGATCCTTTTTTGCTGTTCACTTATAGCATTTAATTCTACAAAACATTCTTTTTTATTTTATTTAGTATTTTTGAAGCATGGGATTTGTTCTAAAATAATTTATTAATTTGTTTTTATTATTTATTTAATAAAAAACAATTTAATTTATTAATTTATTATTAATTTAAAGATATTTATTGTAATTCTCACAAGTCTGCGGTCTGATCCACAGTCAGTACTTGGCATAACTTTTGTATCTGTCATTCTGTTTCTATATCTCTGACTGATCATAATAAAATCTTTCTTTTTTGTTCATAAAAAGATTTGCAATTATCAATTTATGTTTTAAACAAAATTCAATATATCTATCATCTCTATTATTTCTCGTTCCATATACATATGGGCCTACAACAGAACTTATTCTTTCCTATTTTAACATTCCAGTCACCATAATGTTTAACACTATCTACACTCCTCCAATATCTTGAATAGTTTCTCAATTCTCTCATAAAATTCTTCAATTTCTTCATAATCTTTAGATATGGATATTGCATAAATCTGTACAATCACTGGTTTTGTTTCTATTAAAACTTATATTATTCATTCAGATTTTCTATTAACATTAATAACTGAATGTGAGAATTCCTTCTTTCTAAACTCACTTCCCATAACTTTATATTCCTTTCCATTTGGAAGGATAGTTAAAAATTCTTTCATTTCAAATAACTTCAAGTCATTTAGGTGAGAGAAGTCATTTGTGTGTGTGTGTGTGTGTGTGTGTGTGTGTGTAATGGTTCACTTCACACCCATTTCTGGACCTTCTACTAACTAAGGAATTGGGTAAATTAAAAGTCTCTCTTATATTTTAAAAGCCTATACATACTGACAGATATCTACATTCCTCTTCCCATCATTATAGACCTCAAAAATTGGGCATTGTTTCCACACTAGGAGCAGGAGCATGCCAAACTCATCACTGACAAGGATGAGCTTCCAAAGAAATTCAACGTTTAAGAAACACTTTCCTTCAAAATGGCCATAATGACCACGTCATCTCCAGACTACTCAACAACATGAAACCATAAAATTTCTAATGAAGAAGAAAACAGACAATTCATCACACTTCCAGATATTAGTTCCATTTCCATAAAACTAGCAAAAATACTTAAGGAATATAAAGTAGTATTTATCCCCCTTTATCAAGATGTAATTGCTACTCTGATCCATAAAACCTCAACATAGCTCACTTCAATATCTGGGTGTTTATTGGCTATGGTCTGATCGCCAGTCATGTTACTATGGAGACAGAAAAATCAACTGTACAATGTACTGAAGAATACATTAAATACGTATTGAATGTATTGAATTCCTTTACCATAGGAGTGAAGCCACAGCTCTGTCATCATGTGCTCTCTTCAACTGACCCGCAAGATGCTTCGCAAATGAAACATCAAGTTTTAATGGATAAATCTGAACTATTACACCATTGCTATAATAGAACAGAGAAAAAAATCTGGGAGTCTTTGGAAATGGCATCAGATCCTAAACATCTAAATCAACTTGTCTAAGTACATCCTAGTCTTCATTAGCCAAACACATTCACGTGAATACATAAAACACACACAATGTTCTGAACAATTAGAAATATTTTATAAAAAATAGATGAACAGAAGGACTAACCTTTGGAAGCTATAAATGTTTCAACCTAAAATTTTTCAACCTGTTTGCACAGCTGAAGAAATCCTGTGCAATTCGGATGAAACATCGTGTTGTCAAAATAAAAAATGTTACCTTATTCCGGTATTTTGCCTTACAAACTCTTTGTGTGTGTGTGTGTGTGTGTGTGTGTGTGTGTGTGTGTGTGTGTGTGTGTGTGTGTGTGTGTGTGTGTGTGTGTGAACACATGGGTTGGCAGAGACATCTAAAGAGAAAATACCATTCACCATTATATACACTAATGACCAGAATAAAAAAAACTAGCTGTCCAATTACAAAAAGTGGAAGACAGACCATAATATGGCTTATATATTGCACTTCTATGTCCAACTTATAAAATGTTTTGGAAATGTCAACTGCAAGCAACAGCAACTCTCAAAACCTTTCCATAGTATCTGTTCAAAGGCAGGTGATTGAGGCAAACAGATGGGCTAAGGATCTGAATGGAAGAATCCATATTAGTGATTACTGCTTAAGTTGTGGGTCTCCAAGCTGATTAAGTTAACACTGGATAACTTTCTCCAATAAAAAGAAACTAGACATTTTATGGGAACAGAAGTCATAGACATTAAAATTAAACAATGGTTAGCACATAGGGGGGGGGGGATTACAAATGTATTTACTTCATATATATTTCTTCTTTTGAAATATCTAAGTTCTTATAGAAATTAAAAAAATAGAAATAAATAGGTTTTTAGGTTATCTTCTCCAAAAATATATATAGTAGATTCATTATATATATATATATATATATATATATACACTCATAGGGACAACAGAAATGGTTTGTTATAGTGAATAGTGTGCTATAGTGAATTTCTTTTAGAATGGAATTTTCTTTTGGAACTTGTTGGGATTTTCAGTAATTTGTTTTGGAAAGCAAATTTGTTATAATGGTTTTTGCTATAGTGAGAGCTGACTGTAACAGGCTTTTAAAAGTGCATAAGCATTATTATGGAAGAGAGCTTGTGCTTTACATGTCTGTTTTAAAGTATCAGGATATGTTAATAAATTAATCTTGTACACAAGTTATGATTTAATGAGAAAATTGTTGAATATGCACTAAACTTACAGCACCATATGTACTCACTTTACACTTTTTCTGGAGAATTGACATATTCACCTCATCACACTGTGTAGTTTCTTGGGGTAAGGGTTGACTGATAGCACTGGAGCTGTCAAATGTAACAGTATTACCAGATGTCCTCTTATTCATACTTGTAATCAATTTTGAAGCAATGGCATCACATCTCAAGATGTCACAAAAATCTGCAAGACACACTGCATCTTCTGTCTATAACCACAGAAATAAAAATATATTCTGCTGCTATTTCATTCAAGAATCCTCACCCCTTTTCATTATGCATAATTGTAACTATTCTTAAAGAGATTAATAGCTATATATCTCCATTATAACTAAAATGTATATCTAAATTATAAGAATGACTAAAAAGAGTAGAAAATTTTACAGTAGGTGCACTAGAGATCAGAAAGCTTGAGTAGAAGATTAGATCCAAAATTATTAGAGTAGCACTAATGACACCAGTTTATAAAAGAAGAGAATTAACTGCACATGGAAACCATAGAGGGAAATCCAAAATGAGTATCTTAGGAAAGATTCGCAGAAAAATAAATCTTACCAGGAGAGAGGGATGCAAAGCAATGCATTTTTCCTTTTTTTTTTTTTAATAGAAGTAATAATATAATTGATACTAACCTTCTTGAGGCTTCCACTGACTAGCAAGCACCTCCCCAGGTGGTAGAAGGGAGAAACCCTGACTACCATCTGTTGGATATCAGAGCAGCTCTGAATATATTGAATAAAGAGCTGTGGACCAGTGGTTTTGGGACTGGCAATCCTATGCGAAAATATTGCTATTCACCAATCCACAGTGGGCCAAGTGTTGGTGAATTATAGTCCAATCTTTCCAAGATGAATTAAGCAGGAATAAAATGGCCCTGATTCCCCGGAGGCTAGATTCTTACTAACTACGGCAGCAGGCAGCTAAATGAAGACAGAGGGTGCTGAGAATCCTTGGGTAACCAGATCTCACTACTGTTGGAAACTAGACCTTGAAATTTTAAACTCTAAACAGTGAAGCATGGCTAACTGAACTAATGAAGAACTAAAGCAACTAAAATGGGACATTCTTGGACTGTGTGAAGTTAGATGTAATGGTGAAGAAATTCTTCAATTATAAAAATGGAAAAATACTGTACATTGAAACTAGAGAGGTCCATATTGGACCTCTAGTTTTAATGTGTTACTACTACTTAAGTGTATGAACCATGGTGTCAAAATTGTATAAATGAGAAGTATTTGTACAAAAACTCGCCAAATTTTTGTAAAAAAAAAAAAAAATCAGTACACTTCCATATGTCCTCCTTTAGTAGCACACACAATATCAAGTCAAAAGTCTATCTCCGACCAGGTTCTCAGAAGTGTGTCAGAGGTGATAGAGGACACAGTAGAAGGAATGCGATGTTTCAAATTCTCTAGGCTGTCCACTTTAGTTGTGTAGACCGTGTCCTTACATACCTCCACAAAAAAAAAAAAAAAAAAAAAAAAAAAAAAAAAAAAAAAAAAAAAAAAAATCAAGTGGAGTAAGATCCAGTGATCATGGTGGCCAGGGAATTGGTCCTCCACATCCGATCCACCACTGAGGTAAGACCTTGTCAAGAGTTGCACAGACCACCAAATGCCAGTGGGGCAGGGTACCATCCTGTTGAAAGAGGAAGTGCAGTTGCAAGTCTCCGATTTTTGTCGGACTTCATGCAAAGGTCTCGTGAATCCTCTCTACCTTCTCTTTTGATATTGTCTGTTTCCCTCCATCATGTTGTTTCGAAACGCTTCCTGTCGTTAAGAAATTTTCTTTCTACAAAGAGATACTCTTGGGGTCGGGCACTGCTTTTTTTGGACACCTGACGGAACTTTTGCTGCACTGCTTTAATTGATTTCAGCTCAGCTAACCACCACACAACTTGTGCTTTCTCCACCCCTGATGCCATGTTTAAACTATGACAGCCCTGTCCAGCAGCATCCCCGCATCGCAATGCAGGAAAAAATTTTGGATGAAACTTGTAGAGTTTCTGGAACGTTTGAACAACCCAAACCTCACATATTTCTGCATTTCAATTTTTACCGTTTGTTGAAGCTAGGGAGGTCCACCTTGTAGTATAGAGGCCAAGATAATGAAGGAATCAGTGGAGATGGATTCATGATTAGAAAGAAAAAAAAATAAAATAAAAAATTGAAGCATAATAGAATTTGACAATATATCTGATCGAATAACAAATATTGTTGTAGAAAGTTTTTTACCTTGGGTATATACTATGTTAAAGATACCAAGCAATTTTTTTTTATAAGCTAGGTTTTAATCCTTTTTCCCAAGTAAGCAAACAGACAAGTAAGTCAAGTTTGCACCTGAACATAGTTCAAGTCTGAGGCAACTCGTGGTAAAGGTGGAGTAAGCTTCGATCACTTTCCTTAGTATTTTCCCCTAATGCAAAGCACATCCCCTTGCAGAGATGTATGATGCTATGCATTAAAGGCAAGGGCCACTACCCAGACCGGTTTCGACCTTTATTGAGGATTAAAACCTAGCTTGTAAAATTGCTTGGTATCTTTAACATAATAAGTATTGTTGTCCAGATCTCAAAAAGATCATCCAAGTGTATGCACCAACAATAAGTCATGCTAATAAAGAAACTGAAGACTTATCATGATGTATCTCAATATTACAACAAATGAAAACATTTCAAAATTGTAATGGGAGACTTTAATTCCAGAATTGGTATAAAACAATCAGATGAAAGATCCACGTGAAATTTAGGATATGACATAAAAAGAGATGATAAAGGAGCAAGGCTAATAGAATTTGCAGAAAAGAAAAACTGCACATCATGAAGTCTTTTTTATAAAAAAAAAAACACATAGGAAGTGGACATGAAAAAGTCCAAATAGAAAAAGTGAAATTGACTTTATCCTTAGCAATAAGTAAACATCTTTCAGGACTTTTCTGTTATCAACACCTTCAACATTGGGAGCAGATATATTTCGATATGAACTAAACAGATTTTAAAATCTTATTATAGATGACAATGCTGATCTATCAGCATTGCTTAAATGAAATAGCTGGTACTACAAAATGGAAATATGACAAAACTTCTGAAGAAACCAAACAGCTTAAGAAGAAATGCAAAGAAATGAAACAGGCAGATAACCCACATAATAAAATTGTTGAATACACTGAATTGTGCAAAACTATCAGAAAATGTATCACAGAAGAAATAAGAAAATTCAATTGTAAATTCATATAACAAACAACTGAAGATAATATAACTGTAGTCTCAAAAAAACCAAATTCATGAACAGCAATAGACAGATGGTTATGGTCAAACTACGAGAGAGGACCATAAGCAGAGATAGATATGCTATAGCAAAAAGAATTGAAGAATTTTACTCAATATTTTATCACGATGATGAATCAAATGAAGACAACTACAAAATAATTGAAGTGCCACAGATTCTACCAAAGTTATGTGAAGCATCTATAGCTTGCAAAATGGAAAAGCTGCAGGAGAGGATGGAGTTATAGCTGAACTTCTAAAAGCAGATGGAGAAATGATCTACAAAATCTTGGCAAAACTATTTGTTTTTTTCTAGACCCTGTCTAGAAAAAAACAATGTACCAACAACATGGAAAAAAGCCATTTTTATTCTAATACCAAAAAAAGGTGAAGTACAATACTTGAACTACTGACCCATCAGTCTACTAATGGTAGTTTACATAGTATTTACAAAAGTCTTGGCTCATAGGCTTTGTGCAACTCTAGACCTACCACAACCAAAAAGAGCAGGCAGGCTTTCAAAGTAGCTTTAGTACAATGGACCATATTAAAATTGTACAACAGATTATCGAACGGTGCAATGAATATCAACTACTATTATAACATGGTTTTATTGATAACGAGAAATTTGTGCAATACTTAGAGCATTACAAAACCAGCAAGTGGAGGAGCCACATGTCAGGACCATCAAATCAGCATACACCAGCGCAACAGTAGCAATTCTTTTCAATCTGTGGAAATACAGAGATGTAAAGACAAGGTGACACAATATCTCCAAACTATTCACAGCTAGATTCACACGGACATTCACAATATATCCAAAACTAGAAAAGAAATATTCAAACTTCTTGATTGGAAAGAGAAAGATCTAAAGATAAATGGAAAATATTTAAGCCATTTACGCTTTGCAGATGACAGTCATCTTTACTTCAACTGTGCATGAATTACAGACTCATATCCATGAACTTCAAATTGCTAGCAAAACTGGCCTAATGATAAACCTAAAGAAAACCCAAGTTATGTTCAATAGCTATGTCCAACCAGAAATAATAAAAATCAACAATGATGAAATTGAACAAGTAGATCATTACATATACTTAGGACAACAGATATCAATGGAACAAAATATGATGGATGAAATTAAAAGACACATGATGCTTGTGTGGGAAACATTTACACCATGTGTGATGGTGGAAGGTTCCAACTAATGCCAGGTTTCACAAGGTTCTGTTCTCTCACAAACCTTTTTCCCTCTATATATCAAAATCTACTTCAGTTGACCTCTAACCCAATACACAGTTTCGCAGATGAGAGCACATTGCACCCCTCCCTTTCATTTGATAAACCTTACTCTACACAAATCACCTCAACCTGCAGAACATCAATCACCAATGCCCTCGATTCTGATCTTCGAGCCATCCTCCAATAGGGTTCAGATAACCTCATCAATTTCAATGCCAGCAAAACCCAGTTTTGCCTTATTTCTCACAAAAAAAGAACCATTTTCTCCCGGTATTATTTTTGACAACACTCAAATTCCAGACTAGATGAGATTTCTCTTGCTGGAATCACCCTGACATCAAGCCTTTCCTGGCCTAAACAATCACAACCATTGCATCCTCAGCTTCTTAAAAACTAGGATGTCTCTTTTGCTCAAGACGTTGCTTCACTTCTGAGCAGTTGTTAACCTTATGCAAATTACAAATCTGGCCAGCTATTGAATACTGGGCTCACATTTGGAGTGGATTAATTAGATTAATTAGTAACCCATCTCTTACCAACCCAGTCTTCCCACTTTTGCACAGGAATTTGGTTTATGCAATATGTGTATTCTATAAATATTTCCATGGCAAATGTTCAGCTGAAATAGCATCAATAATTCCCTCACTCAGTACTAAGTTTGTTAGCATGTGCAGCTGCTACTCAACATTTCCTCTCACAGTACACCTTGAAACCCACAGAACAAGTTTCTTTTCCTCTTCCTTCATCCCTGCTAGGGATGAAGGAAGAGGAAACACATAAAGGGAAAACTGTTTCACAATACAGCAGTAGCAGCTGCTGTATTGTGAAACAGTCTTCCCTTTATGTGTTTCACAAGAAATACAATATACAGGCTTTTAAATCAAATGTAAACAAGTTTCTCCTTTCCAACCTGCTACCCCCATACATGGTACTAATGTACTATGGATTGATTACCAGCCTCTCATGTATGAGCTCAACATAAAAATAAATAAAATCTAAAAATTTAAAAGAATACATAAATCGTGGCATTTAAAAGGTAAACATCATATTACATCAAAAACAGTCATAGAAGACAAAATAATGGAATAGGTAACATATTTTAAAAATTTAGGTCACATAATAACATTCAATAAGACAAAGATATAAATTTAATTTCAGAATATCTGTGGAACAATTCAAAAAACACTGAATAAAAAAAAAAAAGATGAGAACACCAACTTAAATTTTATACAGAAAATTACCACTCCCACATTATCAAAGTAAAATACAAGCAACAGAAATGAGATTTTTTAGGTACAATTAAAGAATTCACAAAATTAGATCATATAAAAAAAATGTACACAGAAGAGGGGACATTTAAAGTTTAAATGAAAAGCTCGAGGAATATAGAGAAAAATGGCAAGAGCACTTATACAGGATAAAAAGATATTTGCTACTAAAACTGGATAAATAAACACCAAAGTGGAAAAGAGCAAGAGAGAGAGAGGAAGATCAGTTACAACACAGAAAGACCAGCAATTACAGAACAGGCAACTGCTTAATCCTTGATGAAAAGAAAGAACTTTTTTATAATTAGTGAAAAATTTGTGGAATAGCCTTCCTCAAAGTGTGGAAGTGGGCAGGGTGAATAGATTTATGAATGAAACAGATAAATGTTATGGAAAGAAAGGTTAAAATAAATAAATAAAAATACAGGCATGTTCTGATCGCCATGTTAAGTTCCAGACTAGTGTCATATAGTGAATTTTGTTGTATAGCAAGTTACTATTTTTTTTTTCACTTGTTGATGCATGTTGAGGCTTAACAACCTTTTTTTAAGCAGTCATATATGGATGTAAATGGCATAAAGCATGAATTTATGTTAGTTACAGAAACGAAAAATTTAGAGTAATGTTTGAAGGTGAAAAAGATTGTCATTTATGGATAACTAGTCTTAATTAGTGTAGCACTCTCACTTCATTAACAACTTTATCTTTGGTTTAAACCACTGTAAAAACAGCAGTGCAAGGTAAGTTTAGCCTACACTGTGTTTGATACCAGTCTGTAATTTTAGAAACAGTATGTAATGTAATAGGTTTACTTGTCTTCTTTTCACTGGAAGCAACAGCATACTTACTTTGAATTTTATCTGCTATTATTAACAACAATGAAATAAAATAATAGTTATAAACAGTTTATAATTCACACCAAAACACAGAAGTAGAGAAACAATATCTTAAATAAACAACTCATGAAAACTGCACATTGGTTGATTTGCAGCAATATTATACTAAAACTACTATATAAATAGACACTGGTCATAAATGAAAGGCACTGTATGAGCAAATCATCGCAAGTGAAGCATCATAATGTAGGGTATTACTGTATATACGAGGATGTGCTGAAAAGTTGCAATAATCGCCATGAAGGAATTGAGGCGGAACCATGCAACTTGCACATATTCTACATATTCCTCATGAAGTGTTATACATGTGTTACAACACTACTGCATCATTTGCAATCCTCTGAGAAAAGTCTTTCCCTTGTTGCACAAACCAGTACTCAGCTACAGATATCACTTCATCATCTGTGGTAAAGTTTGTTCCTTTCAAGTGTTTCTTTAAAATTGGGAATAGGAAATAGTCAGATGGGGCCCAGGTGTGGCAAATAGGGTGGGCAAGGCAGACATTGACATCCCAAGTTGCGTATTGTCTATTGGGTTTCATGAGCAATGTGAGCAGGTGAATTGTCCTGCAAAAGCAACATGCTTCTGCTCAGTTTCTCTTGGTGTTTTTCGTTCAGTACCTCCTTTAATTCCTTCAGAGCTGCTAAATAAACTACTGTTCTAACAGTTT
Source organism: Typopeltis vanoorti (assembly GCF_054136105.1). NCBI lineage: Eukaryota > Metazoa > Arthropoda > Arachnida > Uropygi > Thelyphonidae > Typopeltis > Typopeltis vanoorti. Next base: position 92,592,122 of record NC_143566.1, read on the forward strand.
CACTTTTTTTATTTTTTTTTTTAGGTACTTGGTAAGGATTACACCACTCATATCCCAAAAGACAATGGCAAGAACCTTTGTGTCTCTACTCCATTGACTTATTTGGTCTCTGAGTAATAGTGATGAAACCATCTTTCATCAATAGTCACAATATGAGCCAAAAAATTTACACCTGATTTCTCAAAATGACCCAAAATCCCTTGAGATGACAGCATATGTTCTCTCTTTTGATCAGCATTCAAACATTTGGGGACCCACTTTACTGAGAGCTTCTGCATGTCCAGATGTTGGTGAATAATGACCCCAACTCATTCCCTGGATATTCCCACAGTCATTACAATGTTTTTGGCTGGTATTTGTCTATCATCAAGGATCATGGAATGCACTGCCTCAATATTTTCAGGTGTGATCACTGTGGAAGGTCTTCCTGACCTAGGGGGCATCTGTTGTCTCAGAATGCCCAGTTTTAAACTTGACCACCCATCTGGCAACTGTTGGATATGCTGGGGCGCAGTCCCCTAAAGTTTCACACAAAGTCTGGTGAATCTCAGTTGGCAACTTTTCTCACAGCATGAAAAACTTGATGGCCTGCACCTCTATGTCTTTGAATTTCTTGAAAACCTCTGACATGTCTTATTATATATCCTAAAAGGAAACAAACAAATTATTACAATTTTATGAAACATGGGGGTTTTGAAGATTTTAAGATATGTTTTTTGTTGCAGTTATATCAATTGCTTTAATATAATTTTTGTTCTAGATGTTTATCAGAACTTTTAAGCATCCCCCCCTTTCATAAAAATAAAATCTGTTAGCTGATATAGAATGATTAGTTCATGTAATTGAAATTAATGTTTTAATCTTATTGGAACCAAGCAGGATTATTTTAGCAAAATTATCTCCTTACACAAGCACTGTTTATATATATAAAGTGATGGTGAATTACTGTAAATTTCTGTCGCTTAAGTGTTCAGTAAATTAATAATCAGTAAGGAGCAATGGATATGTAGTGAATATCATTGTTAACTATTATTACTGCTAGTGATAAATTTGAATAGCAATTCTTTTATAATATATAACTGATATGGACATTCAAGAAACAGTAATTGTTAAGACATCTAATGATTAATTAATGTAATTAACAATGCTGAGCATATTAATATTACTGTTATATTAAAAAAAATGAGTGTGAAGCAATTCACGCTCATTCTGATGGAAAAATCAAATTGTGATAAAGGATGCGTGCGTGCGTGCATGTGTGTGTGCACGTTTCATTTCATCAACAAAGGGAACAGAATTTTAAAAAGTCAAATTCAAATTACGTGCCACAATTTGTAAGATCTGGCATGCCTCACATTCATTTTGCCACTTTTTTTTTTTTTTTTGGCAAGTTCATGCTACTTCTGTACCAGTTTATGCTGACCAACTACCAGTCTTCTGACAAGAAAAGTTTGATAGATTAAAGATTGAGATGAACAAAATACACTGTAGCAGAGTTTTTGGAGAGGAATTATGCAAACAAATGCCTCTTCTGATTTTTATCTATATAACATGATATATAATAATGAATAAGTTTATACTCGTTTAAAATATCTATAGACGTATCTAGAAGAAGAAGTCCGATTCCTTTAACTAATTTTTGTTTACCATCAGCAATAACTGATTGCTGATGTCACAAATTCTTTACATTGTTCATTTTGATACTGTTTTATTACTGAGCTTATGAAGTTCAAGCCAGTAAATGGTTTACTGAATTCAGTTTTATAATACACTGTATTAAAAAGGTACTTCAAGTTTCGAATATTTTAGAATCAAATATTTTTGTGGAAAGTACCTAGGTGTTTTCTGGCGAAGTCTATGTCACAGTATTTTTGTGAAAATCAAATGTTTTCACTTTAAAAGGGCCTCAAAAATCTTGTAGCGGTTTCTATCAACAGCCCAGAATATTTTTTGTACATTATAGAATGCAACTTATTCTTCATAGCACAATACTGGAAAGAACATCTTATTTTTTTTTTTTTTTTTTTTTGTCATTTAGTGTTCATAATAAAGGGTGAATTTCATATTAAAATAATTCTATTGAATAATTTTAATGGAAAGACGAATAATAAAGTTTACAAATACAATGGCTGACCATTTCCTGTACAGGAAATGGTCAACCATAGCAATGGAGCCATGCTAACCTTTCACAATGAAATGTCAATAATGTGATCTGGTCTCTGACTTGCTTTGCAAGATAACTGTATATTTATGAATAACACCATTAAAAAATCTTTCTATCATGTAAAGTGTTCAAGTATTATAATTATGCTAAGCCAATTCATGTTGTGATTGCCAAAACAAGCTTATGCCTATACCACATAACTGAAAGAGTTGTAACGGATGTTGGGAAAATTACAGTTGGCAGTGTAAATAGAAAACTGGTCTTAAATTAATATTTTGTTTAATTGTATCTGATTGTTATAAGAATGGTGATGACTAGCAAGTTATGCAAAATAAAATGTTGTTTGAGAAAACTATTTCAAAATTAATCTGCAGACACAGGGTAGGCTTAAGTTTATAACAGAGGGTGAAAGATAAATAGTGCCACCTGTTGTCATAGAATGGAATTACTTCATATTTTGGAAACAGCAGTGAGGCATAATTTTGTGCAAACTAACTTTTGGCAGGGACAAACAGTCTATGAAGGAATTAATTAAATCAATTACATAAGATACTATCTCCTGGTTGAAAATAAAATTTCTTTATTAAGTCGATGGAGGTTGTCATGATCGAATAACATGAATGAGGAGCTTTGAAACGGGAAGGGGGATGTAAATTATGAATTATTTATATAAAAACACAAAGTAAAGGTAATAATTTTTTTATAAGGCCGTATATTTCAGTCTGAAAATTACAGACCATCTTCAGTGATAAAAAAGAACAAACAGTTAATATAAGGTAGAATGCAAACAAGGGATTTATTTGAAATAGAGTGAGCTGCATGACGCATTCCAATAATGTTATGTTCTAACTGAGGAAAAGGTTAATCATAACAATATTTAAAAAATATTAATGATCTGTTATTCTAATGAGATTTTCCCAAATTTCTGATAATGATACAGTCATTCCAATTCAAGTTCGGGTGGTGAAGCAAGGTTTCAGCACTCTCCTTAAACAAATGTTCAAATTTGTATCGACAGCGATGTATAGCAGTGTTTCAGACCTAAAGATGTTGTGGTCTGTGTACCAATCCAGATTTATAGGGATATGTGATCCAGATATATGACTGATGTTCTTATAATCTCTTTTCTATGAAGCATCCAGTTATGATTAACTGGATTATGATTACTGTTATGATTTTCCTCAGAGTATAATGTTACTGGAAATACAGCAGCGTGCGGCTCACTCTATTTCAAATAAATCCATTGTTGCATTCTACCTTATATTAACTGTTTTTTGCCACTGAAGATGGTCTGTAATTTTCAGACTAAAATATACAGCCTGATAATAAATTATTACCTTTACCTTGAGTTTATGTGTAAATAATTCATAAAACTTCATGGCACAAGTTTCTCTAAAAGGAAGTGTAAATTATGTAAAGAAAAGAATTTATTTTGAATGCTTTAAAATAAGGCTGAAAATTCACTCACCACTTCTTTCTGATAACTCTCACCCAGGCAATAGGTAAATACTTTATTTTTTCATAAATAAGCTGCTTCAGACCTCAAGTAAGTTAATAATTTCAAATCACGAGTCATCTACAACCTAAACAGACATTCACAAACATCTACACCACAGTGGAAGTGAAATTTAAACTCACAAACTGAATAATAGAGACAATTACTCAACCAAGCCATCAATATTATTATAACAGTAAGTTATGCAGTATCTGACCATTCTAAACCAAAAAACTGTGTTCTGATGTTAGTTATTTGTTAGTCATTTTCACAAAGCTTGTATGGCATGTTAGTTGCAACTTTTGTGGTAGAATTTTAATTGTAGAATTAGCATTTGTGAAATGTCTTAATGATATCAAAAATCTTAAATGCAATTTGAATTGATTATATACAAATTACATATATATGCATCTTTGTTTGCTTTACATAAACCGAGTGTTTTCAGTCCCCAATGGTGGCAATATAAACAGCTGTTACACAGCTGAAAATTTGAAAGAGGATATTAGGAAAAAATGTGTTTAGACAGATACTCTGTTTGGGATTACAATAAAACTATTTCTGGTTGTGAATGAAGCATATAACTCTTTGTAGGAGAGGACATGTTTTTCATTATGATGGGTCCCTCCAGTTGTCTTGTCTCTAATTACACCAATTGTTGCTAAACATAAGAAAGTTGTCTCTGTACTGTATTTAATTGCACAATAAAACTACTAGTTTTTCTTGCTTCTGCAGTATAGTACCTGTTGGAGATGGACTGTTTCCAGTTTTCTAAAAGAACATATATAGTAAGTAAAAATTTATCTATTTCTGAATAAAAATGAATCCTATGTATTATATAAGTGAAATGCATCCACTGATCTCCAACAAATAGAATATGTAAAATTTCTATTATTGATAAGACAAGAAGAGTCACTAACAAAAAAAGAAAAAAAAAAAAAGTAAATGAATGTAGGATTCACAAAAGGTAACTAATTCCAAAGGTGATGGTAATATATATACATAAATAATTTATGATGTAAAAAGTGTACGCTGGTTGCCAGTGAATAAAAGAAAATTCTAAGAAAACCAAGCAAAACATAAATAAAACAGACATAAAGACTCATAACAAGCACAACAAATTTTACAAGCTGATTGGTAGTTCTATCAACTTGCATGTATTCCTCCCACACTTAGATGAATCACCCAATCACTGAATTAGCTGCTCTCCGTAATTATTGTCTGAGCTACAAAATGTATATATACAGCTATTGTTTATTATTAGTTATTTATATTTCAAGAACAAATCTCTTTCACTCTCCTCATAAATTTTTTTTTTTTTTTAATTTTATCATATATTTAGAGTTTATAGGATCACATTATTTGCTCTACCCAGCAATGTATAGGACACACAACATAATATCACTAATGTCAATTATTAATCATTAGTTTTTAGTAATGATGATTTCTATTCACATCCGCCTTTCTCTGATTATATGCTGATCCTTACATGGTTAATGAGCTACGTAAGGATCGGAATATAAAGGCGGTTGTTACAATCAAAGAACCATCACAATATGTGGTGAATAAACTGATACACGTGCACAAAATTGCTTAGGGCATGTTTTCACTTGAAGAGCCAATGGTTTGGGTGGCAAGAGAATGCTGATTGTCCTGACATGAACCTCATTGGCAATCAATTATTCAAGTTAGCATTGAGCCCTGTTACTGCAATACTAATATGTTTTTCATGTGGCAGTGAGTTGGAAGCCATCTGGTGAAAGATAGTGGTGTACAACAAGATCAAATACATGCGTAGCTGGTCTAGAAAGTTCTCGGCCTCGCCCATACAACTTCTGTCCAAAAAAAATTCGTTTTTTTTTGGTTTATTTGGCCTGTGTTTTATTTTCTATTTGATAGAAAATAAAACACAGGCCAATTATAATTATTCAAATCATTAATTTCAATCAATATACTCTCCCTCAGCTTCAATACAGTATTTGGCATGGTCAATTAATTTGTTAAATGAATTTTTTTATAATCGGTTTTTGGGATACTGTTGAGGGCTGTGGTTACTGCTGCTTGAACATTTTCAGTGGTGTTGTATCGCTTTCTTGACATGAAATCCTGACATCGCTTTCTCTTCCCCTGACTTCATTTGCCAATGAAGTCAGGGGAAGAGAAAGAAGTCACAGGGTGTTAAATAAGGTGAATACTCCGAATGATCCAATACACAAACTTGATTTTTGCTCAAAAACTATCTCACAATGTGTTCGAACGATGAGATAGTGCATTATCATGCAAAAGTGGCCAACTGCCTGCATCACGATATTCATGCCGTAGGTGACAAACTCTCTCTTTGTGGATAATGCCCTAGGAATCGTAGAAATAAATCAGCATTGTCTTTACTTTTGACTTCTCCAAGCGATTTTTTTTTGGATGCCCCTCTTCTGGTGGTCTCCACTCAGCACTGTTTTGGACTCATACTCAAAACACCATGTTTCGTCACCAGTAATGATTGTTTCTGGTGAAGAAACAATTATGAGTCCTTACAAGTGGTTTTAATGAGGTCCTTGCAGTGTTCAATTCGATACATTTTTTGGTCGTCGGTCAACTTGTGGGGAACACATTGCGAAATCAATTCACGAAGGCCCAAACTCTCGGTCAAAATGTTGTGCAAAGTTGATTTTGGAATCCTCAATTCATCTTCAATCAATCTCATGGATGATTTCGGGTTTTCTTTGATGAAATCATGCACTTTTTGAATGTTAACTTCACTCAGTCCAGTTTTTGGATGGCCCAGCTTCTGATCGTCCTCAAGCGTCTCACGACCACTTTAAAATTGTTTAAACCACTCGTAAACTTGGGTATGAGATAAGCATTCATCACCATATGCTTTTTGAAGCATTTGATGCATTTCGGCAAAACAGTTACCAAGTTTAACACAAAAGTCAATCACAGCTCTCTGTTTGAAACTCATTTTCCGACCATTCGTCAAAACATACTGTCACTCACTATAACTCGGCTTCTAATGAAACAAATGTCATAAACAGTGGACACAATACTAATGAAGGTTACTGCTTTCAACAACAAAAAGATACAACAGGTAGAGACACTACTTTCTTCTATTTCAAAAAGTTTGGTTTCTTTTTGGACAGAGGATGTAGATGTCAAACACTATCGGCAAGATTTTTTTTTAAGTTGGTACATCTGTCATAAGCATCCATGTGAAATTGCAAGTCATTCTATCAAGTAGTTTGTTTTATACAGCTGTCTGAAGCAAAAGTGCTGTCTGTATCCCTTGAAATGGATAAAATTGAGTATTGTGCGGTTATAAAATTCTTTGTAAAATAAGGTTTAATGGCAAAAGAAATTCATTCGAAGTTAATAAAAGTTTATGGACACTCTTCTCTTTTGTTTTCAATAATTGCAAAATTTCAACAATGGCAAAAGAAATTCATTCAAAGTTAATAAAAGTTTATGGGCACTCTTCTTTTGTTTTCAACAATTAAGAAATGGGCTGCTGAGTTTAAACGTGCCTGTACCAGCCTTGAAGATGATCCATGTGAAGGCCGTCCAAACAGTGTAACAACACCAGAAATCATTGATTAAGTGCACGATAACCGGCAAATCAAACTGCATGAAATTGCTGAAATTATAGGCATTTCAAAAGAATGTGTAGGATATATTTTGCATGAAGAATTGCATATGAAAAAGCTTTGCGCAAGATGGGTGCCACGTTTGCTCACAAGAGATCAAAAACACACTCGAATGAAAATCTCTGAACAGTACTTGGGGCATATTTAACAAGAATAAAATTGATTTTGTGCATCAATTTATTACTATGGATGAGACTTGGATTCACTATTACACACCAGAATCCAAACCACAGTCAAAACAGTGGACAGATGCCAGTTGTTCAGTGCCAAAGAAGACAAAGTCATGGCATCAGTGTTTTGGGATGCTAAAGGCATTTTGTATATTAATTATCTTGAAAAGGGTAAAACAACAACAGAGAATTAGACGGAAGACTAGACGAAAAAGTCGTGAGAAAAGACCCAGTTTGAAGAAGAAAGAAATGATCATTCATCAGGACAATCCACCTGCCCACAAAGGTGTTTTGGTAATGGGAAAATTAAAGGATTAAATCTGCACTATGAATTGTTGGAACATCTACCCTATTCCCCAGATTTGGCTCCCTCTGACTTCCATCTCTTCCCAAAACTAAAACTCTTCCTTATTGTTCAGCGTTTTTCTTCAAATCAACAGGTGATTGCAGCTGTAGAGGGATATTTTGTAGATCTTACTGAGAACCACTACAGGGACGGGATAATGGCACTGGAGCATTGCTGGAATAAATATATTAGTCTTAAGGGAGATTATGTTTAAAAATAAAAATTTTGAAATTATAAATTCGTTTTTTCATTGTTAGGCCAAGAACTTTTCAGACCACTCTCATAAGTGTTGTTACAGAACTAGTGGATTGGTTGCTAGTGATGAAGAAATGCATCACAAATAAAGATGGTGGTACAAAAAGAGTGGTGAGTAATTAGGGGAACTTTTCTGGTGTCTGAGGTTTCAGGTAAAGACCTAACTATTCTGCCTCCAGTTGGTGACAGTGATCATGAAGTACTCACACTTCAGAAGTGAATCAGTTTAATATCTTAACCACCATTCCAGAGATGTTAATGGGCCTATAATTTGCTACTTCTGTCTTGGAGCTATTTTATGGAGTAAGCCTATTTTGCCCTCTTTCCATTCTTTTGGCACTTCACAATAATGAGACTTAAATTAAACATCTTGGTCAGAGGAGCTGATAATTCCCTTGCACGTTCTCATAATACATGGGCCAACATGCCATGTTGGCCCATGGCTGTGTTCACACTGAGATTCTGCAATATTCTAAGCACCTCCATATCTACACTTTATTTTTCCATTCATATGTGATATTGCAATATCACCAGCTAGATGGTACACTCCTGCAAAATGTCACTCAGTAATCTAACTATTTGATTTGGTTATGTTACCTTCCTACCATCAGCACTTTTTAAAGTCATCCTTCATTGTCATTCCTCCTTTCACTTGCCACACAGTGAAAGAACTCTTTAGGATTTCTTTTGGACCCATCAGCTAACTTTCTCTGATAATTAGCTTTGGGCTTCCTTACCATATAGGTCATACTTCTTGCCTGTACTGAGTACTGCTCATGGGCAAGCTAATCACCTTATTCTTTATATTTCCTCCACAACTTTCTTTATGTACAATTCTTGCTTACTGATGCTATTCATCCATCTAATCTAACTCCTACCTGATTTATTCTCCTGACTCTGGGTATACCATCTGATAACATTTTTTTCAAATACTCCTTGATCACCTCTCACGAACTACCAGCATCACTCCCCTCCCAATTCTTATGCAATGCTACTGCTGAAAGCTAATTTCTCAGCTGCCATAACCAGTTGTTTTATAATTCCACATATATCACTTCTTAACAGAAAACTTAACATGACTGGCAATCTTCCAGGTCAGGACTACGTGCCCACTTTCCACATGCAGAGGCAGCATACCAAAATTTTTGCAGCTTAGTCCTCTGATACCATGACCAGATCCAGCACTCTCAAAACTTATGCCCCCTTTATTGAATGTTTCCTCAAGTAATTATCTCTCAGGAGCTGCATAAGTTTTATTTCTTTCCCTCCCTGATTAGATGGAAGAAAACTAATGTGCTATATAGAAGTCATTATAGGTCAGACAGACTACTCTTTAGAGACCACTTCAGCAATGATTATGAAGTACTCTCCTAACCTTTAACTAGTATAGCTGCATTAATCTGCCAAAAATATGGGAGACAGTCATCTTAAGATCAACTCTTATATAACTGTAATATTTTTTTATACAACATTATAAACGGACAAAATACATTTTGTCCATTATAATTTAAATTGTTCACTTACTGATTGTTACATCTAAAATTTAACATAATTTACTCTAAGGATGCTAGTTTGAAATCCAGCAAAATATAAGCCAGTTAATAAACAACCTCTTATAATTTAGTTTTTGTCTGGTGTGATACCATTGTAACACCATTAAAATGACATTATGAATTGTGAGCTTAACTTGGCCAAATATTATAGCCATCACTAATCTTGAATAATGGAAGATGATTTACTTAGGAGACAGAATACAAGAGGTATTGTATTTTCTGGTAGAACAGAGAAGATGATAACACTAATGATAGCAGAAGATGTGCAACCACAAGAGTAGAAGTTCAGCATGAAAGTAGATAAACCATGTATTTGAAACAATCTGGTATGTGAGATAAGAACAAACATAATAAAATATATAGTTAGCTGCTGCTATGGGCCAGGAGGCATAGATGACATGCATCAGAAAATTAGCTCATTTTTTGTGCAGGACAAATAATTATGTGGGACTTCAACTAAAAAGAAAGGAAAAAAAAGGTGCAAAGGAAATGGAATGAAAATTTATGCAGTTACTGAGGGACAGTTACTGAGGGACAGTTACTTCATGACAGTTACATCAAGAGACAGAAGGGACAATGAGCGGTAGATCTGGGAGAGCATCAGAGAATTTGTCCAAAACTAAAGTAACCAAGTTACAGTCTCAGATTGGTTTCATTTGTTCTGCAGAATTATAAACCTGAGTTTTCAGAAGAAACGATCATGCCGCTTCTGTATAAATTCAGGGAAATCACCTTCGACTAAAAGCCCTTATATAGATTATTTGATAGGATTTGAATCCAGGTCTTTCCAACAAAAGAGCCCCATCAATATCAATACAGTCTCTCAAAAAACTTAAATACATATTGAATGCATGCACATATTACTAATTTAATAGATTAGCAGTGACAGTTCAAACTCATCCATTCACATCATTTTTTAAGCAATCACTCAGAATTTTGGTTGATTGCAGAGGGTAGCATTCTTGGAATAGTCTCAAACGTGGAAAAGTTTGTGAGAATTCAGGACTTTTGCACTGTTCCAAAGGAACTGCTGCTAGTAGAAATTCTGCATTCAGCAAGAAAATTAAGTTAGAACATTTTTACTTTTCATTTCTAAATGTGCTTCACATCTGTTCATTTATTGAGTGTTCATGCTACTGATGTAATGAGAAATGTATCTATATTAAATACTTAATTTTATCCTTACATTCTTTATGTGTAATGTACAGAGTGGTCCATAATTCACGAAGGGGTTTAAAATGTGAATAACTTTTCTGATTATCATTTTTTTTCAGTTATTCTAAGGAACATTTGGGAAATTAATCATGGAAAAGTTTACAACCTGAAAACGAAAACCAAAATTGTGAATTTTAAAATTATATATGCAATAATTTCACAAAGATCTGCAGTTAAATGGCCATCACATTCTCCAGATCTCATGACTAACAATGTCTTCCTATGGAGTTACTTGAAGGAAAAGGAATATGTGAAAAAACCTCAGATAATCCAACAGCTGAAGGAGACCATTCATGCATAAATTGGAATGCCAGAAACATCAACTGTCATAAAGCATGCTGCAAAAAGAGCCAGTCTTTGTGAGCCAAAAATGGAAGGTATTTACATGATGTGATTGCTCGTAACTAATAAAAATCTCCAGGTTCTGCATTTCATTATAACAAAAAAAAAAAAAAAGAATAAATATAATTAATAAATATTTAAATCCCTTCATGACTTATGAGCCACCCTGTACCAATGTGTGTGTGTGTGGCCTGTTTGGTAGTTTGTTATAGTAAGAATCAAGTGCATCATGCATCTCCTTGAGGATATAACTGGGAATAGTGTGATGCTGAATTCTTTCCTAACAAATTACATGGCACAAATTTTCTAATATTATAAAAAGTATTGCAGGCTTTAAATGAATTCCAAACTGCATATCCAGTTACCTAGGTAGATCAAGACAAAAACATAAAAATCCAGCTGAAAACCATCTCAAAATAAATCTGGTAAACAATTTTAGATTTATTTAAAATGATTTAAGCAAATCTAACTTATTCAAGCTCATCAGCTTTAGTTAACATACATTCATTTGAAAATATGACTGTACTCACTTTGTCTGAATCATGTGCATGGGTACTATCCCAGTGGAAGGATAATTTATCTTCACAGTTAAAAACCTGACCACATACAGGGCATATCCACTCTTCCTGCAAGTTTGATTCTTTTTCTGGCCACCAAAAAACATCTCTATGATTATGAAATGGGCAGTCAAGAGGCAAGGATACTTTGTAGCGAAGTAATATTGGCAAGAACTTCTAATTTAAATAAAAATTAAAACAATTGTTTTCATTATTAAAGTGCAGAAATTTACAAAATTATAATTATCAATCATAAATCAATAAAGATATAGCAGTCTAAACAAAAACCAAGGCCCCAGTTTTGAACATTTGGCAGTCTCTCATCTATTCATGCAGTATTATCAACATGCAGTTTCTTCAGTGCACTGCTGGATGAATGCCTATCGATGCTTCTTCCATTCCAATCTTGGGCACACATCTCTCCACCATACACGTCCATAACATCTTGTTCTGTCATCATCCCATCTTTATGCTGCCCTACCTGGTGTTACAATAACCAGTTCTTAGTGTCCATTCTGTTATTCTCTTTGTCCATCTGTTGTCAAAACATTCTAATCACATGTCCTGCCCAGAGCCAGACCTCTTTTACATTAGAAACACCTAAAAGCTGTGCATAGCATTGGCTGCAAACAGCAAGTGTGCTAGTTTTGTATGTTTTATTGTAATTTTTGGAATGAGTTTGGATTGTATTTTTGAATCTTCAAACATTTTCTCATTTTTCTTTTTTCAAGTTAGAATTTTCTGAAGATTCCATCAAGCATAAAAAACAAGAAGTGATCTCTATATAAAAATCTATATATTATCTATATAATCGCTATATTGAAAATATTATTCTGTAAATTAGTATATTTCCTGTAACCTTGCTTATGCATGAATATCTAATTTTCATTTTCTCCTAAGTACAAGAAAGATTAAGTTATTTTTAAGACTATATCCTAAAAATATGAAAGACTAAAGTATGTGAAAAGCTATTTGATATGTGATATATGTTTTTTATGTGAGAGAGTAGAAAGATTGTACAATAATTTTTTGTCTTTCTTGTTCCCTTCTTTGAATAGAAGTATGGTTTTTGAGGTCTTTCATTCTTTGGAATCTTTCCTTCTTTGAAGTATCACATGAATCTGGTAGCCAAGGCTTTGAATATAGTTAGCCCATCTTGTTGGATTTCTTCAGCCTTAACATGATCAAGTCCTGAGGCTTTACCTTTATTCATTTTCTTAAGGGCGTGTTCCATTTCTTCTAGAAGTAGATCTGGTATATTGCTTAATTTTGGAATGATAGGTTCTGAGACTTGGCATTTAGTTGCATGAAGGTCATTATAGAAATTCTGCATAATTTCTTCTTTTTTCTATTAGTATGTTTTCCTCCATTTTGATTCTGTAAAAGCAGATGAAATTGACTGTTTAAAATTTAAGTCTTTCTCTATTTTTTCAGGATGGTTTTTGCCTGCACTGCTTCTTAGTTTTTGTATCCTGAAAGCTTTGTAGTATTCTGGAATTCTTTTCCTTAGTAACTTACAGATAATTTTTTATTCTAGAAAGTTTCCTTCAGATTTCTTCAGTTCTTTTCTCAGTATAGTTGTCATTTATGTAACAGTTCTTAATAGTCCATTCAGTCTCTTATGTACTTCCAGAACTTGTGGTAGTATATTTGTTTCAATTGTCTTTTGTGATCTATTCTTATGACTATGAGGAGTCTGTGATCGAAATCTATTTGAAATATGTTTCGCCTATTGTACCAGTCTTTTAGAGTCTGTTAAAATGTAGTCAATTTCATTTTTTGTGTCTCCATTTGGTTATTTGCCAAGTCCATCTTCTTCCTGGGCATTTGTTGAAAAAATTGTTCATGATAAAGAGTTGTTCAGCTACAGCAAATCTCTCTCCTCATCTATTTCTTTCTCACAGGCCATTTGGACATATAAACTTTTTGTTTTGTTTTCCAGATCCTATTTTAGCATTAGTCTCCACCAATGAATGTGTATGTTGACTTGTAATTTAATGCCTGTTCAAGATTCATGTAAAAATTTTCTATTTCTTCATTATCAGCTATGGATGTTAGAACATAGCAGGATATTAATTTTATTGTTATATTGTTCTCTCTTCCTATTAGGAGTATACCTATTCTTTCAGGACTGATGAACTTAGATTTAACAATAAAGCTCACTACGCTTTGTTTGCCATTGCTTCAGGATGCTCCAAAAAGCATCTATGAGCCATCATACCATCTTGCTGTCAGGTCTTTCAATCTTTTTGTTTCATTCAATAGCAGGATATCTAAGTTGATATTGGTTAGTTCTTTGATTAATAAATCAATTCTGTAGTCTTTTGCCAAAGTTTGAGTATTGAGGGTACCGATTGCCATTTTCAAAGATCTAATAGGCGGCCAAGCCTTCATCTGTGAGATTCTTACACCCCTGGCCTCACTCAGTGCCTTACCACCACTGTAGAAAGGCAAGTGTGGGCTGCAAAGTACTCGCGGCCATTTCTGTTGTTGCAATAGTGGCATCTTTACTGTAGTCGGATATGCACTTCATCTGACTAGGGTTCTGAAGTGTTCACCAGAGCTCTGTTAGTGGTGTTGGGTCTAAGTCTGATAATGATTAGGATTCCCAACCCACAAGTGCACCACATGGAGGAAGAGTTGGACTTTGCACCCCATATACAGCTAATTGTCATTTTACATGGCTTTTTTTTTTTTTTTTTTTTTACACAATTTCGAAATAACACAGTTTAGAAAACAAAAGTAATTCTATTTTTATATGATATATTTTGATTTACCACAGTTCAAATGGTGCTTAGTCTTAAAATTTCTGTTTGAATTCAGTTCTGTTAGAAAAGATATTTCCATTATAATTATCATTTCCTAGAACGGTACATATGTACTTAAACTTGAATTTCGGGGAACCCCATCATTGTTTTAAATATCAGAGATTACTCTATAGAATGTAGACAATTGTGGTGACAACAAAAAAAAATCAATTATTGTAATTACGATTCCCTGAAGTTATAGATAATCTGTTATATTCACTTGCTGGTGGTTCCTGGAAGCAGAAGGGTGCTATGCTGATTCCTCGAAGTTAAGTTGGTCCATTACAGGAGGCCCACCTATATAAAGCTGCTTGGAAGGAATTAAGCTGTTTGCTAAACAATCATTTCTTACTAATTATATGAAGAGCCAAAGGCTTCAATTCGGCGAACTTATTGAAGTTACGGGATTTGCTTACGCTTGGACTCACCAAACTTTATATAGTTTTATTCAGCATGAAACTCTGAGTTTCTTATTCGGCTATGAATCATTTCTTGTTTACAATTCAAAATTTTATGTCTTGTGTTTTGTTCATGAAAGTTTTGTTCGTGCAATAGAGGTATACAGGTATGTATTAAATTTTGAAGTTTTGTCCACGTAATAATCAAATTAGTAAAATTAATTATTGATTTTCAGATATTTTCATAACATTACCCCATTAATCACGATGTCAGATAGACAGAAGAAGAAAAGCTATATCTTTAGAAACTAAGGTCCAAATTTTAGATCATTTAGCAGCTGGAGAAGGTTCAACATCTTTAGGGAAATATTTTGGATTGAACGAAGCTACCGAGAGAATGATTAAGAAAAATGAAGAGGCCATGAGAAAATCTGTTCTTTATGGAACAAAATGAGGTGCCAAGTCGTCATTGTATACAAGGGACATTATAAAAGTGAAGATGGAAAAGGCCCTAGTGATGTGGATAGAAGATTGCCCGGAACAAGGAATACCTTTAGATGGAAATGTCATGAAACAGAAAGCGTTACGGTTATACAAACAGACAACAACATCAAATAATAATGTGATTTTTCTGCAAGCACAGGTTGGCTTAAAATTTCTCAAAAGATACATCTTTTTCCAATGAGCCAGCAGCTAGGGAATTTCTTTCAAAACTGTCCAAAATTATTGAAAATGGTAGGTACACTCCTGATCAAGTTTGAAATGCAGATGAGACTGGCCTTTTGGGGGGAAAAAAAATGCCAAATAGACCTTATATAGCGAAATCTCAAAATAGTGTCAGTGGCCTTAAAGAAGCTAAGGATTGTGTGACTGTTATTGTAGCAATTATTATTATTATGTGACACCTCCAGAGAAGTCCAAAGACTCATCAAGGGAGAGCTCATCAACAGCATCGAACGATTGAACCCTTCCAACTACTAACTGCACTCAAACTTGCTTAACTTTTTGTGTGAGCCATTAGTAACAGAGGCTCTACCAATCGATCAACCTTCAAGAGATCATATATTAAACCATTACTCGTTAATTTATCCCTAAGACCGCAGGCAATGAAAGGCGTGGATTTTAACACGTTATTACCAGTGCATTGGAAGGCAAACAAAAAAGCTGGGTTACAAAAGAAATTTTTAATGAATGATTCCATGAATGTTTTGTTCCAGAAGTTAAATACTATTTGATGGGAAAAATCTGGAACTTAAAGTTTTATTGATTACAGACAATGCATCTGGCCATCCTGTTTTAGAACACCCAAATGTGGAATTTTGTTTTCTGCCACTTAATACAACATCCTTAATACAACCACTAGACCAGGGTGCAATCGCTACCTTCAAAACTTACTACATAAGAAGAACATTCCAATACATTTTGGATAAACTAGATTAGGATAATTTATTAACAGTTATTAATGTGTAGAAGAAATTTTCTATTTTGGATTGCATCAAACTTGCTAAGTTGGCATTATTAGAATTGAAACCATCAACTTTAAACGCATGCATGAAAGTAACTTGGCCAGAATGTGTGAAAAAGAAAAACCCTGTACCTTTGCATACTACTGAATATCCCAATATCATTATATTAGCACATGCAGATGGCAAAGAAAAATTTGATGATTTTGCATCTGCAAATATTGAAGAACTGGCAGTTGAGAAAGCTCTTAGTGATGACGAAATAATAGAAGCTGTCCTTGAGAATATCAATGGGAAAAAAAAATGATGATGAGATTCCACTCAGTGCAGGATTGATTAAAGAAGGGCTTCAAATGGCTAGTAAACTGCGAAGTCATTTTCTTACACATGACCCAAATAGTGAACAAGCTGAGCAGTTTAAACGTGAAATGAAGTCATGTATGGTGCGATATGAAGAATTATACAAAAATCTTCCTCATATGAAAGTTTTAAGAGTGTATAGCACATCGATGCTTATCTTAATTGGTCTAATGCAGTGGTGGCGAACCTTTTTATGTGCATGTGTCAAAAATTTACAAATCGAGTTGCTGAAGTGCCGGTGTGTGATGTTCCAGGCAGTTTTTAATAGGGGAAAAATTAATAGAAAATTAATCTAACTTTTTTTATTTATAAATTTTTAATATATATAAAAAAATTATTTATAATATTTTATAAATAATTATTTATAATTTTATAAATAATATTTAATTTTATTTATATACAGGTAGTCCTCGACTTACGACAGGGTTACATTCCAACTTCTCAGTCGTAAGTCGAGGACTTTTGTTAATTCTTGATTTGTTTGATTTCTGTTATAATATTTTCATAAATTAGGTTTCTATTTAACTAAAAACAGTTAAAAATGGATAAACTTACATTAATATTTATAAATTATTTATTAGCACATATACACATAAATACAAAATTAAGAAAGAAAAATTTTTTAAAAAAATACATAAACATATCAAAAATCACCATTTTTGATATCTGTTTATTTCAAATTTTTCTTGAAAATTTCGGCAGTTTCAAAATCGGAACTAGCAGCTTCTCTTGTTATTCATATGTTATGTAAGTTAAATCGGCTTTTGAATCGATGAAACCAACCTTTACTAGCGTTAAATGTATGCTCGTCGTATTTATCTTCTTGTTTCCTTAAATTGTCAAATAAGCTGCATGCTTTTGTTTGAATCGTAAACAAACTGAGAGGAATATTCTTGTTCATTAATCATCTATTCATATCATTAAAAGCTTCTCCATTTCATGTATTGGCTCTTCTCTTTTTTTCGTTAAAATTGTACATTTCATATTAACTGCCCCTTTAGCTGCCTCCATTATTCTTGATTTATCTTTTATAATTGTTGAAACAGTTGAATGTGATAGTTTTTCTTCTCGTGCTATTTCACCGACTTTCTTTCCTTTGTCATATGCTTTAATCACCTTCATTTTAACATCTAAAATTAAAAAAGGCGAGGAATCGCCTTCTTTTTTACGTTGGAATTTTAATCAGTAGTATTACTTCTCTTACTGGACATGACAGTTACGACCAGATACAAACATTGCAACAAGAGAAACAAACACTTCGCCTGCTGATTAGCAACTAACCTGCCAAAGGCTGTGATAAGTTAGAAGTGGGTGAATCATAGCAGCACTATTGCGTATTAGTGATATGCTTTGCTTGTCGACTAATGGCAATGCTGCAATGCATACAAAAGTAATGTGATACATGTATGTATATGCTGGTGGCAAAGTTAAATTAGTGTTTTTATTAATTTTTATTAATAATTTTGGAATTTTTAATAATAATTTTGGCCTTCATAAGTGGGAATCGTTGTAAGACACGTCATCATAAGTCGAGGGCTTATGACGACTATAATTTGTATGAAATACAGTCGTCATAAATTAAAATGTATTATAAAATGTATAATTTTATAATGTTATTCAGTGTAAAACTGATTATTGTATTATTAAATTGATTTTTGTTGTGTTGATTTGAAAAAAAAAAAAAAAAAACTGGTAGTAAGAAAAATATTGATGCATTGTAACTCACCATCGAAGTTAGCTGAGCAGAGGAAGCAGCAGAAGGATGTCAACTTGTCGGCGAAACGTTTACCATATTTACTTGAAAATAACTTGCCATTGCATATAACTGGCACCCCTGATTTTAATTTATGAAAAAAGACATTAAAAAGTATTGCATATGCCTCGCATACGAAGAATGTTTAAACATGTTCACCTCAAGGCGATAGTAACCTGCACCCTGCAGTTAGCAACACCCACTCCCTAACAGCTATTATATATCGCAGATGCAAGACAAACAAGTAGTTTTATTGTATCCCTGATTAAGGTACAGAGGCTTTTGCAGTGTGTAATATATTTCTCAACAAATAGTGCGATTAGAGACAGCTGGAATAAAAATGGCGCTAACTAATGAATCACATGTCCCCTCACAGAAACTATGCTATATAGACTCAAGCAAAAACATATGTTGCACTGGAAACACGGTATCTAACTAAAAACTCTTGTCCAATTTTTCAATTACATGAAATGAGTGCTTGTTTTATTGCATTTGAAATTCGCGATGTCATTATGACAGAAAGGCTAACTTCAAGTAAAATTCTACTACGAATTGGAATATGCCATATAATGCATGTGTGAGTTTCTGTGCTAGCTCAAACGCAAAGCAGCAGCAATAAAATTCAACCAAAGGTTGAAACTTTGTGTGAGTTGAGCCCACTGATATAGAGAAGTTCCGCCAGAATGATAAACGACACCTCCTTCGTGAATGTGTTAAAACTAAGAAATATATAGTGAATGTTGTTATGACAGTTTCACATGTTATGGAATTCGGTTGAAGAGAATTAGCATTTCAACTCAGCAATTGTAGGTTGTCTTTGGGTCGCGCAACCTTTTGTTAATACTGCACCAATCATATGCACATCTTCATAGCTGCTCTCTGGTGTAAAACAAAATTTAACTTGTACGTATTGTAACAATTAAAAAAAAAAAGGTTAAATAATAAGCGTATAAAAGGATATCACTTGTAAATCATTCATGCGCCAGCAAAATTCTCGGATGTGCCACCTCTGGCATGCGTGCCATAGGTTCGCCATCTATGGTCTAATGCAGGGATCGCCAAACTTCTTTGACTGTCGACCTCTTCAAGAGTTTCTTGACTTTTTATCGACCCCCTCTATTTTACTATTACATAATTATAATAGGACAAGCAGAAAAGACGCTTATCTGAGTTTTTAGATTGTTTATTTTATAGTTACAGTGTTTCTTGTATGTGTAATATAGTATATATATATATATATATATATATATTTATTTTTAAAATAACGAAACCTGTGGTGCGATCATAATTAAAAGAAACACGTATTAACCACAGTGAAAATTATTTAATTGTAAATAGTAAATATTTCATCCTAAGTATCTTAGGACTGTATTGATGATGTCCTAAGATACTTAGGATGAAATATTTACAATTAAATAATTTTCACTGTGGTTAATATGTGTGTTTCTTTTAATTAGTATATATTATTATATTGGCTTAATGTCAAAGCGATACGTTTTTGTTGTCGACGTCCTTTTTAGCATTACATATTTGATAGAAGAGATAAATAATAAATAAAATATAAAATTTAATTTAGATAACAAAATAACAATAATACAATCTTCCTATAGGTATATATAGGATGTACAAAACTGCCAGCCCTGCTCAACTCTTCAACATAGAGAAGTTTAGTTTGAATGAATGACGATTGAATTATAATATGTATGTTGATGAATTTTAGAACATTAACGCTCACTTGTATCGATGTGCAAAAATGAGAACTGGGATCGAATACGTGCAAGTATAAGTAAATAAGCAACCACACACGTGTTGCAATCTCTCTCCCGCTGGGCGGGAACCACCGACATCCGTTTATTGGTAAATACGTCATTTTGGCCTACATGATTGGCCTCCGTAACTATTTTCATGATCTTGCTCCATCTTACAGGTTTTATTCATGTCACTGTTCCTACGATTCACTCTTAATTGCGTTGACATTCAGGATGGAGGTAATCCAAGTTAACTGAATTAAATATTACCCGTACAATGATGTCTTATATTTTTCTATCGACCCCTGACAATGTTATATCGATCCCTGAGGGTCGATATTGACCACTTTGGCGACCACTGGTCTAATGCAATTAATTGTAGGATAACTTTGAATACTTTATCAATTAATTGCAACCAAATCTATGCAGATTGGGAGACAATGTGAGTTTTAAAATACTGAATATTAGAAAACAATGAAGAAGGAGAATGCTATTTTGGTTGGTATATTTGAATTACACAAAAGGTGTATAATTTGGAAGAGGACTAGGCTTACCTCCTTCGACTACAATACTGTTTCCTATTGTAAATATAGGCAAAAAGTTATAAATTTATCAAAAATTATACATTAAAAATTTGTGTATATCATATATAAAAACTTGCCTCCCATGTCAGTTCACATCCTGCACCCAGAACAGATGAAACTCAGAAAACAAAAACAGCAACTCATGATAAATTACAATGTTCAATTGGATTGGTTGACACAATAACCAATCACAGCTTCTAGGTGCTATTGTCTCAGAGCTCACCCTGCCTCGCCATCTGTACATCTTTTGAAAGGGCTCAATGGTGTACACACACCCGAGCTATTATGTTCGTTGCTTCCGGTGAAACTGCTCCATTTTAAGGTCTACTTGGTATTTTCTCCAAATAGGTAAGATATGTATATAAGGAGACAATATTGGCCCCACTAGAGCTCCATTTGCAGAAAAAGGACACACCACACATAATGCATCAATAGCCTCCTCTGTTTCTAAAAAACTAGGCATTCTTTTCTGCTCAAGAAGCTATTTTTACATCCACCCAGCTACTAACCCTATATAAATCCCAAATCTGCCTATCCTTTGAATACTGTATACACATTTGAGGTGGTGCACTTAAAACCTTCTTAAATACTTGATGCTGTCCAGAGAGAAAACTCAGCTCATAGATGATCCTTTCCTCACAGGCTCACTTCAATGTCTATCTCATAGACAATGTTTCAGCTCTGTCTGTTCTACAAGTACATTCCATGATCAGTGCTCCAGTAAATTGGCAAGCATCATTCCTCCACTTGCTGTTAGGCCTGTTAAAACAAGAGCAGCTGCTGTTCAACATCCCTTTACAGTACAACTGCAAACTTATCAAACATGCTTTTCCTCTACCTCATTTAGTCTACTACCTGTCCTCTGGAACAGCCTTCCTCATGATGTGTTTCCAAACAATTTCAACCTAACGCTCTTGAAGAAGAATGCCAATAGGTTTCTTCTTTCTCAACTCTCATCCACAGCTCACACACAGCACTGATGTGCTATAGGTTCTTATACCTCTTGTTATGTGGGATAAAAAAAACTTGACAAATGAAAGCAATGTATTCCATATCACCAGCCCATTAATGATCCTTACACAATGCTATATTTTTCTATATCTCTTTCCTTCATGTTTCATTTCTAATGAAAAACATTTAATGAATTGAAAGACAATCAGGAAATTATCATTTAATCAGATAATCTGATTAAGGCAATAAACAACAGTAAGAGAAAGGAAAAAACCTTACCTTTTGAATGATTGTGCGAACAATCCTAGATTTATGACGTGGACATGACAAGAGAGTGGAAGATGGCCCATTCCAGCCTACATGAGAAAGCAATAAGAAAAACACAACCTGCAAATAAATAAATAAAAATATACCTATGTTCTGCATACACACATTTAATTTTTCCATGCTTCTTAATTTCAAAACTATAGTGTAAGAAGAGTTATATATGAACTATAAATTATGCAAAAAAAAGTGAAGTTATAACACTAAGTCAATTTCCAAACATACCTTCTAATTATTTGTGAAATATTTTATTTTGATGAAAAAAAACTGTCTTGATATTAGGAAATGTAACTATTACAAATGAAACATTAAAAACAAAAGAATAATCAATTATAATAAATGAATTTAAGTTTGAATATTGCACATCATCAGCTGATTAATGGTCCTAACATTCTCTATTTTTCTGTACTATTTATTCTCAATTCTAATGAAAAACACATTTCTGTTGAGTGAATACCTACAGAATAAATCAAAGAAGTGAATAACAATACCCAATGAAAAACTTTGAGGAAATGCAAAGTACTAAAAATTCCAAATGATAAAGATGTCATCTACATATCTGTACCAAGTTTTTGGTTTTGGGGTAATTTGAGATAAGATTTTATCATCTTAGACAACTTGTTCCTAAGAAACATCACTACTTTGTTCAATCATTGTTTAACTTCGAACTATTTCGTTTGGCAAAAAAAGTATACAAACAACATACTGGATTAGCCATGGATAGCCCCCCTCTCTCCTTCTTGTGCTGACTTATTCATGGAAGACCTAGAGGATAAAATCTTATCTCAAATTACCTCAAAACCGAAAACTTGGTACAAATATGTAGATGACATCTTTATCATTTGGAATCATACAAAAGAAGAACTAATGGATTATCTCAACCAAATCAATAGTTTCCACCATACCATCAAATTCACATTAGAAATTGAAAAAGATGAATAACTTCCATTCCTAGACATCCTAATAAAGAAACAAACCAATAACAGTATCAGCCTGTCTGTGTATAGAAAAAAAACTTACGAATACTGGACGTTTCCTCCATTTCAACTCGTCACATCATATATCCCAAAAACTTAGCATTATCCATATGCTTAAGAAAAGAGCTATACAGTACACCACAGACCAGGATGACTTACAAAAAGAATTAACTACAATATCCAGAGAGCTATCCTTAAATGGTTATCCTAAAAGACTCTGCAACAAGATTCTCTTTTCGGATATACCACAAAGACAACGTGATGACACCCAATACATCAGTACTATAACTATTCCATTTGTCAGCAGCATTTCCAAAAAAATTGGCTATCCTTCTCAAACCACACAATATTAGAGTAGCATTCAAGCCGGTCAATACTATTTGGAAATTTTTAAGATCACCGAAAGACCCTCATCCTTTCTACAAGTACTCTGGAGTATATAATATACCTTGCTCCTGTGGTGTTAGTTATGTTGGTCAGACCTCTAGAAGCTTCAAAACGAGACAGAAGGAGCACATAGGCTATGTTAGAAACAACAGACAAGATATTTCAGGCCTTTCTTCCCACTTTGCCTCTACCACATCTTATTGAGTGGGATAAGAATCATATGCCCTATATAGAAGAGAACTACCATTTCAGAACCTTCAAGGAGGCTGCTATGGTCGCCTGTTCAACAGGAAACCTAAATAAGAATCAAGGTCTAATCCTACCGGAAATTTGGAAAACTTTAATTAGATCACTAAACATCAAAGAAATAAACTTTCACGCCAATTACATTATGTCTCGTAACAAATAAATCATGTTCCCGAGACACGGGCATTGTCTCCCACAATACTAATTTTGTATGAATTAGAACTGTCAGTTAAAAATTAGTCTGTTACCTTCATATTGCATACCAATTGTATCCCTGCCAATAGCAAAAATCGGTGAAACTAGTAGGACGAAAAATTAAAACTCACTTGACTAATATTCATAAAAAAGTGTTATAGTTTTTTCTTTATTTTTACTTATTGCAAGTACTGGGGTATGACAGTCATTACAAATGTTGTAATAGATTTCACGGTATGATATGAACACAGATGGATAAGAAAATAACTATTAACTTAGAAGCTAATATTTCGCTGGTATTATATCCAGCATCTACAGGGCACACAACACAACACAAAGTTTGTTACAAAAGCAAGACAGCCACAATCCGATGTAACAGTGAGGCAAGGTTAAGTAACTGCAGTGTGCAACACACGACTAAAGTCCTAATATGGCGCCATCTAGGTTAAAAAAAAAAATTAAAAAAATTAAAAAAGTTCAAAGTTTTGAAATAGTGATCCAAATGATAGTCTTGGAAAGTTTTAAAAAAAATAAATAAATAAAAATTTAAAAAAAGCAATAAATATTAATTTGGTCTTAGGATGACTGTCTCCCAAATCTTTGGTAGATTTATACAGCCATACTTGTTAAGGTTTGGAGTATGTTTTAAGGCTTCTGTTGATTCCAGGAACAACCGCTCTGACTTGTAGAAGCTTCTGTGCATTACTTTTGTTTCTTTCCAATTGATCCTGTGTGCAAGGGTATCCAAAGCATGGTCTGCCAGACCCGACTTTCACCATGGCAAGTCGGGTCTGGCAGACCATGCTTTGGATACCCTTGCACACAGGATCAATTGGAAAGAAACAAAAGTAATGCACAGAAGCTTCTACAAGTCAGAGAGGTTGTTCCTGGAATCAACAGAAGCCTTAAAACATACTCCAAACTTTAACAAGTATGGCTGTATAAATCTACCAAAGATTTGGGAGACAGTCGTCCTAAGACCAAATTAATATTTATTACTTTTATTTTATTTTTTAAAACTTTCTAAGACTATCATTTGGACTACTATTTCAAAATTTTGAACTTTTTTTTTTTATAACCTAGGTGGCGCCATATTAGGATTTTAGTCTTGTGTTGCATGCTGCAATTACTTATACTAGCCCCACTGTTACACCGGATTGTGGTTGTCTTGCTTTTGTAACAAACTTTGTGTTGTGTGCTCTGAAGATGCTGGATATAATACCAGCGAAATATTAGCTTCTAAGTTAATAAATAGTTATTTTCTTATCCATCTCTGTTCATATCATACCGTGAAATCTATTACAACATGTCTGACGAACACATAAGCCTATCCATGCGTAGTCATTACAAATTCCCATTTTCATTGACAATCACTGATTTTATCATAATGGAATATAATCAATAAGACAATAAAATACTCAAGTAGCATTTTATCTCTATAAAGCATTCAGTATGCCAGCCAATCACAGCATAACTTAAAATACACACAGTGAGAATTGCATTATTTGCAACTATTGATGAAATATGCAGAATTTTAACCATTAAAAGGGGTTATGAAAACTTAATTTTTATAAATATAATTTTTTATATTCATTCTAAAAATGGAACTTAAATGTTTCTTTCTTCTCCCCCACCTGCCATTTCTTCACAAGCAACTGACAACTGAGAAAACATGTTTCATTCTTTCTCAGTTACCTATTTATTACTTATTGTCAGTGATAAAATGTATGAATTTTTCTTGTCTCAGAGTAATTTATTAGCAAACATTTTAACTTCTTTAACTTCAACAGTAGCCATTACACAGAGTAGAAAGTAATCATGGCATTAACAAAAGCTTATAAATTGGCCAAGTCAGGGAACACAAATGCAACATATATACATATAAATTGGCCAGAGAACAAACACACAAACAATTAACAGATGAAAATACTAATAGTGGATGTTATATGGCAGGTTAAGAGTTAGAGATAGTAGGTTGTATGGTACCTTCTGGTAGTCCTTGGACACCACAGAGCTATTATCTAACAACAATAAACAACTAACAGGTAACTGGTGCTCCACCCAGGCTGACACCTGACTGGTGAGGCAACACAATTTTTCACGTTCTGCATATATAAGAGGTGGGTAAGAAAGATTACTGTTTTCGTTCTCTGAGATGATACCACCACTATGTTTACTGGAAGTGATGGAAGATTTTGCCTCTCATACAGAGGCAAAATAGTTTTTCTTCTCATAAAACAGGCAACTACACTGAGCCCACATGCAATTAAGACAAATACTACATCAAGTGTAGAAGACAATGTAGGTAGATTAGGTAGAAACAGGGGTTTGAGAACTAGATAGTGGATTATGAGTGCCATGTAGTGCTGAGTGGCTTCCCACAGAGTTGTACTTCATGGAAGTGTCAAATAATAAGATGAACTTCATGGGAGGTCATGCAAAGAATACCATGGTTTCTAACTATAGATTCTAACATTTTGTGGGTGAGATGACAAAAAAAAATTATCCACTGAAACAGTACATAATATGATAAGTGTTCTCCTAAGAATCATGTTTTCATTATTGCTCAAATATAAAAAGAAGATTCTTGGATTTCTCTCTCTCTCTTTTTTTTTTTTTTTTTTTTTTTTCCCAAACTAGGAATTTATCTGTTTGAAAAAGAAAAAAAAAAAAGAAGCTTTTTTTTACATTTATTAATATGAAAATCCAAGAATTAATATATAACATGAATAATATTCTTCTTAAGGTAAACACATAAAACATCATAAGAAAGCAATCCATAATAATAACTTCTTTTTTTTTTTTTTAAACAACAAACAATAAGTATATTTCATTTGAGATCCTAAAATTTATATGAACAAATCAAGCTTTTGTTAAGCAACCACAGAAATGCAAAGTTAGGACATCAAATGAATAGGAGACAACCTTTACAGAGCTGGTGATAGGTTTGAGATCAAGTTTCATAACATGCATATTTACTGGAAATGAATGTGCATGTTATGAGTGAGCATACTGTGTGGACTGCAGGCTATGTGACTTGATCTCAAACCTATCACCAGCTCTGTAAAGCTTGTGTCTCCTAAGTCACGTGAATATAGAACACTTAGAATTGTAAGTTAAGTTAGTGACTTTAAAAAAAAGTTGATTTTAAATGAATATTTGTTAGATCAATTAGAAATTTAAGACTTGTTTTAAATATTTTAAACTAGCTTAGCTTTTCTTTTCTACTGTAACATTTAAGAGCATTATAATTTTTCAGTAATTAAAAGTATTAAAACTTTTACTTATGTGGAAGCATGTATGCAATCATAGAAGCATTAACATGAAAAATGATGATCTGAAGATTTTTTTCTTCTCAGAATTCTTTATCATGGTTGAAATATTTGAACTGCCCAAGTTTGAAACTGAAGAGAATAATTATTATTATATTTAGGGCTATTTTGCATGCTT
The DNA here is from genome assembly GCF_054136105.1 of Typopeltis vanoorti. NCBI lineage: Eukaryota > Metazoa > Arthropoda > Arachnida > Uropygi > Thelyphonidae > Typopeltis > Typopeltis vanoorti. Next base: position 92,619,497 of record NC_143566.1, read on the forward strand.
CTGTTTAGGAGTGCCCCTGTTTAAATGTCAGTGGCTTTTTACTCACAGATTCTTAGGGCATTGTAGATGTATATTTATCAATAAATATATGTAGCATAAAGGAAGAGAAATTTACACATACCTTTTTCTGGGCATTGTAGCTTTTCTTTTTTCTGCAATGTGCAAACTACTGCAGTTAGGGTGTTTTGGAAGGAAGTGGGGGGGGAGGCAATGTGGGAGAATTAAAATAGAAAATGGAAAAAACCCAGGTTTTTTGTATAATATATATATACAGAGTGTTCGGGATAAATTTGACAGTTTCGTAAGGAAAAAGAAAATCTTCTTTGTATCTATTAAATTTAATGAATTGACAAAAAAACATTACAGGCAGAGTTAATTACAATACTATCAACAAGATTTACTCAAAATAACCACCATTAGCATCGATCACAGCTTCAATTCTGCTTCGGAACCTCGAACAAGCTGATGCTACAGTCTCCCTGGGAAGGGCCGCAAAAACTGTTTTAATTTTATCCATTAACTGGGCTTTTGTATTACTGGAAGTGCGATTGGTGTCTTTTTCAACTGCGCCCCATACAAAATAATCCATGGGGTTAAGGTCTGGGGAGTTTGGAGGCCAAACATTTGGACTGGTGAAGTCGTAGAAATTTTCAGACAACCATTTTTGACTTTTCCCAGAGGTGTGGCAAGGGGCCGAATCCTGCTGCCATACATACGGCCTACCATTGGCTACCCTTGTTATCCAGGGCTTGACTACAGTTAGCAACTCCACGAACAAAGCCCGAATTCCAATGCCAGGGTTCTTCAACACCTGTTCCTGCAGATTTGCGAGGAATTCTGCTGTACGAACGCAATCAGATCGTCTGCTAGGGATCTTTCTTCTTGCTACATCCTCGTAGTCACCATTGCAAGTCTCTAGTTCATGCCTGATTGTTTTTACTGTATTCAGGGAGCATTGGGCAGCAGTCGTAATATCCTTATTTTGATGGCGGGCACGAATCATCATGATACAAGTTATTCTCTTCCATGATTCAGGTGGGTTCCAGCTATCCATCCTTTCTGACATCTTGTATATGAATGAAGAAGGGTCCAAACTTTTAAATGAAGAGAAGTGTGTGTTAATACATGTAACTTACGGAAAAATATAATTAATTATAAATATGTCAAATTTATCCCGAACACCCTGTATATATATATATATATATATATATATATATATATATATATACACACACACACATATATATACATATATATATATATATATATATTATATTATTAGGGATGGGCAGAGTGTTATTACACTTCACATTCATATATTTGAATAGGCACCAAAATTCCCTAAATGCTCAATTCACATGAAATGTTTCCATTCTTATTTTCCTACAAAATATTTTTCCTTTGTTATTAATATTAATTTTTTCTCTTTACAACTGATTGCGTTTTTCTGAAGTAATATAAACCAAGGCCCATGTGTAGTAAGAAAAGCTTCAGGCATCTAAATACTGACATGAGGAATCTTTATATGGGCTTTTTAACTTAAGGTGAATTACCCCCATATCATACAGAGGCAAAATGGTTTTTCTTCTCATAAAACAGGCAAACTACACTGAGCACACTTGCAATTAAAACACAAATACTACATCATGTGTAGAAGACAATGTAAGTAGATGGTGAACTATATATAGTAAACAGTGGTTTGAGAACTAGATAGTGGATTATTACATAACACTTCCAGGGAGTCCAAAGACTCATCAAGGGAGAGCACCTACTCTACAGCTCTTCGTCTTCACCAACCACAACTACCTTCATCATCTACACCAACGCCATCTACCACCGACCACCACCAGTATCACAGACAATCACAAACATCCATGCCCATGGAGGGATTCGAACCTGCAGCCTTTTGGATGGAGAGCAAATACGCTAACCACTCAGCCAACCAGGCTGGTTGGCCATGTAGTACTGAGTGGCTTCCCACAATGAGTTGGACTTCATGGAAGTGTCACATAAATAATAAGATGAACTTTATGGCAGAGGGAGCCTTTTCATGATGGCCAAGTATCAAGAAATATATTAAAGAAAAGAACTACAATTAATAAATAATGGATTATCCTCTTTAAGTGAGTAAAGAAAGAAGTTGGTGTGAGTCAATTTAAAATGGAAGAGAAAAGTGCAATCTGACAAGTCTTGATATCTAGGCTTATTAAACCTGTTTCTACATGTGAAACATGAATATTCAAAATAAGCTTTCTGATTAGCAAGTATCATTTATTAATGCAAATTATTCTGGTCATGCAGAAATCAATATGGAAATATCTGGAATTAGGCAATATTGAAAAATATAATGAGAAAGGATATAGGTTTATAAACGTCCGGACTAAGATAGATATGTGATATTTGCAAAGACACTCTTGCACTATCTTCTGACATAATCATTTTTTAATTCTAAAATGAGAAGACAAACAAAGCAACAACAGAGCAAACCACCTTTCCTTTTGGTACAGGAAATCTTCCATCGCTTTGAGAGCCCAACTAAGAGAAGAAAGAATGTTACTGTGTTTCTTGAAGAATTGGGGGTTGTATTAATGGGGGAAAACAATATGGGAAGACTGTTAAAAGCTGGTTCACTGAGTTTGGAGATGAATCATTTATGGATGCTGACCAGTAGCTGTCCATGTTCATACATGATTAGAGGCATGGAGGTGGCCAGTTTGGTGGAAATAACCATCAACATATGCTGCAACATTTTGACAGCACTTGTTGATGCAGATAGGCTGATTGTCCCACTATAGTTATTAAACCTATTTCCACATGTGAAACATGAATATTCAAAATAAGCTTTCTGATTAGCAAGTATCATTTATTAATGCTTAGATGTTATCAAAGCCTAAACTTGATAACATCTAAAACTCACTTTGAGGAATTATAAGGAAGATGTTCCCTCTACAGATAAGAGATATTGTAGATACAACCATCACAGACTGCTTTCATTATATTTAGCTTTAAACTTGGAAAAACATGTCTACAAGAAAATGGTTATATCAAATAACATAGAAGGGAAGAAGAAAAAAAAACATTCAGTGAGCCTCTCAAGAGGCTCCTGAAAGTTTGTTGCAGGAAAGAAAGGAAAGTAAGTTGTAAAGCCTCCTAGTTTGATAATATTTGAACATTGTTATTATATTGCATTTCCATGGAGTGCAGAGATTCATTGTGGGAGACCCAAGCTAACTATTATACACACAAAATTTATCATACCAACTTAACTAATTTTGGCAATCCATTCCACTCATCATCCATGGAAAAATGTAGCCTACATACCCCCTACTAACCATACTCTTACACAACTTCCATAGATGGCCCCTAGTTCTCTGACTATTTGTCATATATATTCAAAAATTTCCTTTGCATCAATTGTATAAATCCCCTTTAATATTTTAAAATTTTTCTATCATATCCCATCTTTTCCATCTATCAATCAAACTTTGATCCACAAACCTTCAACCTATTGTCATAGGAAGCATTCCATAGACCTGTCACCAGTTTAGTCACTTGTCTCTGAATCTTCTTTACCTCCTGGTTCCCAAGAAACCAGGGTGACCAGATCTGCAGTCAAGATGCAGCTGAATCAGACTTAAGACAATCTCTACTTGTTAGTGTTTTTCAACATCCAAGTCATCCTTTGAGCCATTTTATCAACTTTTGCAATATGCCCTCTGAACTTCAACTCTCTGTCCACCATTATCCCTAAGTCCCTAGCCTCAAGCTCCTGCAATTCAGTGTCATTAATATGATACACCATATGAAACCTTTCCAATTTGAGGTGCATAACTTTACATTTTGCAACATCTGACAATTGTTATTCTTTGTCCATAATGCCAATTTATTTGAATCATCCTGTAGGATATCTACATTACCTTTATCAACTATTGTCCTTCCCAGTTTTGCATCATCAGCAAACAACTGAATATTCCCTCTTAAATCTTTCCCTATTTCATTGATATACAAATTAAAGAGTAGTGGCCCTAGTACAGACCCCTGAGGTACTCCATTAGTCACTCTCATTTGTGTCAATCAAGAGATGAACAGCTTAAAAGTACATTAAATTCTCTTACATCAAGCCTTTTTACCAGCCTATAATACAACCTTTAATTATAATCATTACAGTAAATGGCACATTTTATCCACTTGTCTAAGTACATCTACCATTTAACCCAAGTATGATTATTGCACCAAAAACATTTTCTTAGCTGTTAAACTAATAAGAAATAGAAATAGTGTTTATCTAGGTCAAAACAATGCTAACACTAAAAAAAAAAAAAAACTTGAGACACAGGCAATTCAAGCTCTGAGTGTAATTCAAAAATGTTTAGATTGCTCAAAAATATGCATTTCAGATTTTTCCAACTGGATACACCAAAAGCTATCTCAATGAAAAATTTTAACTTCCTAGCCCCAGTTTCTCAACAATTTGTATATTACTCTATACAGAAATTTATAAACAGTTTAAAAAGTAGAGAGAAAAAAAAAATTATATTATATATATATACGAGATGGTATCAAAAAGTTTCGAGACTAGGTTTGTAACACGCCAACAGATGGCAGCACAAGGCTGTACGCACAGTCACAGGAAGCACCTACCTTGATAAGTCAGTGTGCCAAAAGACATCGTCCTGTGTACAACAGGAGCTGTGAAACTGATGCTATTCTGACCACCTGCATTACCAAATCTGCGATTTCATCATGGACAGCAAGTTAGAACAAAGAGCAAATGTGAAATTTTGCATGGGCAAACTGGGCAAATCTGCCACAGAGACGTTTGACATGATTCGGCAAGTTTACGGCAATGCTGCAATGAGTCATTCGAGCTGTTTTGAGTGGCACGCGTGCTTCAAGAGTGGAAGAACATCACTGGAAGATGATGAGAGATCAGGAAGACCTTCAACGAGCTCAACCCCAAAAAAATGTCAAACTATTTGACAACTTGTGCATGAGGATCATCGGAGAACACTCTACAACATTGCTGCCATTGTCGGTGTGTCATACAGAACAGTCCAGGCAATCCTCACATGTGATTTGAACATGCACCATGTTGCTGCCAAGTTCGTCCCCAGGCTGCTGACCCAGGAGCAGAAGGAACACCGCGTCAAAGTCTTAGCAGACTTCGACGCGGTGTTCCTCGACCCATCCTTCATGTCGAGGATCATTACCGGTCACAAAACTTGGGTGTACGGGTACGACCCTGAGATGAAGCAACAGTCTTCACAGTGGAAGAGCGCATCATCTCCACAACCGAAAAAGGCGAGGCAGGTCCACAGCTCGACCAAGTGTATGCTCATTGTTTTTTTCGTGGCATTGTGCATCGAGAATTCATCCACAGGCACCAGACCATCAATAGCGAGTTCTACTACCAGGTTTTAAGGCATCTGAGGGAGGACATTCGGCAAAAACGACCAGATCTGTGACGTGCGAAAAAGTGAATGCTCCACGACGACAATGCACCCTGTCACAAAGCTCTCCTCACACACGAGTTTCTCACCAGAAACAACATGATCTCACTTCCGCACCCACCCTACTCACCAGATTTGGCTCCTGCAGACTTCACCCTCTTCCCAAAGATGAAGATCCATTTCAAAAGGTCACCGTTTTGACACCACTGCAGAGATTCAGCACGAATCACAGAAGGTGCTTGACATTCTTCAAAAAGAAGATTTTCAGGACACATTCCAGAAGTGGCAAGAAAGCTGGGAGCGCTGTATTGATATGCAAGGGGACACACACACACACATGTGTGTGTGTGTGTGTGTGTGTGTGTGTGTGTGTGTGTGTGTGTGTGTGTGTGTGCGTGCGCATATACAGGGTGTTCGGGATAAATTTGACAGTTTCGTAAGGAAAAAGAAAATCTTCTTTGTATCTATTAAATTTAATGAATTGACAAAAAAACATTACAGGCAGAGTTAATTACAATACTATCAACAAGATTTACTCAAAATAACCACCATTAGCATCGATCACAGCTTCAATTCTGCTTCGGAACCTCGAACAAGCTGATGCTACAGTCTCCCTGGGAAGGGCCGCAAAAACTGTTTTAATTTTATCCATTAACTGGGCTTTTGTATTACTGGAAGTGCGATTGGTGTCTTTTTCAACTGCGCCCCATACAAAATAATCCATGGGGTTAAGGTCTGGGGAGTTTGGAGGCCAAACATTTGGACTGGTGAAGTCGTAGAAATTTTCAGACAACCATTTTTGACTTTTCCCAGAGGTGTGGCAAGGGGCCGAATTCTGCTGCCATACATACGGCCTACCATTGGCTACCCTTGTTATCCAGGGCTTGACTACAGTTAGCAACTCCACGAACAAAGCCCGAATTCCAATGCCAGGGTTCTTCAACACCTGTTCCTGCAGATTTGCGAGGAATTCTGCTGTACGAACGCAATCAGATCGTCTGCTAGGGATCTTTCTTCTTGCTACATCCTCGTAGTCACCATTGCAAGTCTCTAGTTCATGCCTGATTGTTTTTACTGTATTCAGGGAGCATTGGGCAGCAGTCGTAATATCCTTATTTTGATGGCGGGCACGAATCATCATGATACAAGTTATTCTCTTCCATGATTCAGGTGGGTTCCAGCTATCCATCCTTTCTGACATCTTGTATATGAATGAAGAAGGGTCCAAACTTTTAAATGAAGAGAAGTGTGTGTTAATACATGTAACTTACGGAAAAATATAATTAATTATAAATATGTCAAATTTATCCCGAACACCCTGTATATATATATATATAGTTTTAAAAGACATTATAATCCATATTCATATGTCAAGAGAAGCCAAATAGGCATTACTTAAAACAAAAAGAGAAACAAAATTACTCTAAAGCGACATATGTAGACAATTCATGACAAGCTCCCAGTGTAATCTAATTTTCAGTTGTTTTTTCCCTTTGTTTTTGGGTATAACTATTGTAAACATCTACAGTATCTGTACAATGATACTGAAATTACCCATATTTCTACTACTGTCATCCCTCCATAATCATGACTCATTGTGTGAAACTCATCTTAAATGCCACAGTACCTGCCATACATCTAAAATTCATTCATTTAATATCTCCTGTATGAAGTTTTAGCCTTGTAAGCTGGAATTAAGTATTCGTTTACAAGACGACATGCTTAGTCACTTCAGCATGAAGTTTCAGTCCTAAATGAAATATATTAATTTCTTTCAGATATGTCTGTTATGTATGTATAGATATGTATGCTCTTTATAAGTAATACAACTTAATTTGTAGCTTTAATTACTGATCTATCAGTGCTGAAATAAGTTATTTCTAAAGTTTTCTGTGAGAATGAAGTCATTCTTTTTTGCATCAATATATTTATGAATGGTTGCGTGATTAACTTTAAGAGTGGTAAGTGTAATTTTCTGATTTGTAAAGGTTTAGTACTTGTTTTATTGTACATGCTGTATTGTGTGTAATGACACCAATGTGCAAAACAATGGCACACAATTTTAATGTGAATGATTATGTTCGCTGCAGCATGGGCCTTTGCAGAAGGAGAGATTTTTGGAGGGAGAATAAAATAGAGAAGTGTTTGTCAAAAGTGTTTTGTGAGTGAATGCCATAAGTGTGAAGAAAGCAAGAAGAGTGATAGCAGTGAGTTGAAAGATGATATGCATGATAATGCGATTGGCATAGTTAGTATTGCAAGCGGTACAAGTTACTATGAATTACGAGTTACTATGGTGGAAAATGAACAGAGCGACCAGATAGTAATGGAAAAGATAGCACTGGTAAGGAAGGCCAAAGCTAATGAGATAAAGCCAAAAGAAATCCTACGATGTTCTTTTGCTATGTGACAAGCAAAAGGTGGAATGGCTATGGAAGGATGACTTTAAAAAGTACTGATGGTGGGGACGTAATAGAATCATACCAAATAGTTGAATTACTGAATGAGCATTTTGCAGGGGTGTACCATCTAGGTGGCGACAATGCAATGCCAGATATGACATTGACTGATAGAAGAATAGAAGTTGAAGAAAATGGAAGTGCTTAAAATATTGCAGAACCTCAATACAAACACATCCATGGGATTAGATGACATATCAGCCCATGTATTAGAAGAATATGCAAGAGAATTATCAGCTCCTCTGATCAAGCAGTTTAATTTAAGCCTCAGTAGTGGCAAGGTGCCAATGGAGTGGAAGGAGGCAAAATAGTCCCATTGCATAAAGGAGGATCCAAGACAGAAGCAGTGAATTATAGGCCAATCAGTATCTCAGAAGTGGTTGTTAAGATATTGGAAAGATTGGTGAAAGGCAGAATTCAGGACTAGGTAAATAGGAACGTGATACTCTATAAGGTAAAATATGGTTATGTGAAGGGTCTTCCCTCAGTAATTTGCTTACTTTTTATAATAAAGTGACAATGGAGTTGAATAAGAGAAATGGCTACTCAGTGATATTGCTAGACTTTGCAAAAGCATTTGACAAGATTCTGCATAGAACTCAGTTCATCAACGAATGGATTCTAGAAGCCAGCCTTCTAATAAGAAGGGCTTCTATTGCACCACCTCTACAGATCAGAGCAACAAAAGAAGCCGCAGGCTTCCACGTGGGTGGAACTTTAGGACTCAGGTTGAGCCCACTTCCTCCAACATGAAGGGCTGCTATTGCACCACCAAAAAGTTGTGTTTTGCTGGGGATAGATATGAATGTGGTAATTTGGATTAGACAGCAGCTAATGAACAGATATCAAAGAGTGATTTATGGAGGAGTTGAGTCCAAGAGAAGGTAAGTGACCAGTGGTGTACCACAAGGCTCAGCACTTGGTCTTCTATTGTTTAATTTGTATATCAATGATATAAATTTTGGCAGGAAATATTCAGTTGTTTGCTGACAATGCTAAATCGGGAAGAGCAATGGTAAATGAAGATCATGCAGAGATCCTACAGGAAAACTATGGGCAAAGGTAAATGGGTGGCAATTTAATGTGGCAAGTGTAAAGTGATGCACTTTGGAAAGAGATCAGAAACTGTGTCCCGTATTTATGGAACTGAACCGCAGGAAATTGATGAGGCCAGTGACTTGGGTGTGATTGTGGACAGGGAGTTGAAGTTTAGAAGGTATACTGCAAAGGTAACCATATGTTGAAGAACACACTAACAAACAGGGATACAGTGGTTATTGTTCCCTTTTATAAGGCTTTGATAAATAAGCCCACATCTGGATTGCTAGGTGTAGATCTGGTCACCTTGATTCCGTAGCGATGAAGTTGTGGAGAGGATCGGAGGCAAGTGACAAAAATTGTCGGTCTGTGGAATGCTCCCTCTGAGAATAGATTGATGGTCTATAGACTTCAAAAATTAATTGATAGACAAAAAAGAAGAAACATGATAGAAGCATTTAAGTTATTAAAGGGGTTTTATAGGAGTGATACTGAAGACGTTTTTTCAGTACATGTCAAGAAGGGAGAGAACAAGGGGTCACCAATGGAAGTTGCATAAGAGTATGGTTAGTAAGGGTGTTAGGAATAGGTTTTTTGCTTGGAGAGGATGATGAATGGGTCAAATGGGTTGCCAGAGATGTATCAATGTAAGTATCAATATAAAATATTATAAAAAGTAAAGAATTTCTCTAAAGTTCTATGTGCTGACATTAAGAACTATCAATCCTTAATGAAAAATGCTGCTGATTTTCAACACAAGTTAAATGATCTTCAGTAGAATAATTCTGATCTAAAGTGTGAATGTAATCACTCTTCACAATTTTCTTTCTCTCTGAAATGGTTCATCCATTTCCTCTTGGATCAACTTCTGTCTAAAGCAGTTTGAACAGCAGCTATTGTCCACTATCAGTTCATATCCTTATCTGTACAAATATGTTGATATCTTTGCTGTTTGGGTTCTTCTAATCAGATTTCCACTTCTTTCTAGAAACTGTACCCAGCCAGGTATCAAAATCTGACATCGAGAATAAGTAACAACTCACTTCATGCCTGGATGCATTATTCACTAAAGCATCTGATGGTTTAAGCTTCTTTGTCTAATACAATTAAGTAGGCACATACATAAACATTTCCATCAAGGCATGATCAAAACATTGGTTCATCTGGCTCACAAGATCTTTTCTTCTTAAACTCAACTTTTCCAAAAGGAGTCTGATATATCAAAATTAATATCTTACAATCCCAATACGGTTTAATGCATCTTGCACAAATGCATTCCTACAACCTGAGGACATCATCCAGATTCCTATGACTTGTGTCAAAAAAGGTACAAAAGCTGAAATTGTCTACTCAGAAAATTTATTTTCGAATCTCCCTCCCAAAAGAAGGACAAACGTCATTCTTAATCTTGTAATCTCGGTTACTTTAGCAAAATTAGGAGATCTGTAAAAACTGCAAGAAAAGAAAAACATGAATTGCAGTAAGCTTTTTTATAATAAATATGATCTTTCTGACAAAGCTTTAATCACTGACAGATTCAAATAAAATTAAACACAATTTCACCATGGCTACTAGCAATATGAATATCTATAAGAAATCCAGTGTACAATTACTTAATCAGTCAAATTAAATTTAATATTAGATGCATCATGAAGGAAAGGATTAAAATTAGATGCTTTTCTTATCTCTACAGCATTTTCTTTACATCCCCCCCCCCCTTTGCTTCTCATTTTACTGACTGCATCATCCAGACTTTAAACCTACTTGGGTTTAAAAAGTCTGGATGATGTAGGTTTGAATCCAACCAATGGGTCTGAATCCTACCATGAACATGGGTATTAATGATTCACAAGGTGCAAGACCACTGCCCCTTTTACTAGAGGCACGAAGGTGGCTTGAAAAAAAGTTTCATCTAGGATCTATAGAGTAGGGTTAAAAATATTAAAAAACTACCCTAACCTACCTACAGTACAGTACCAATTTACTATAGGCTTATAACTTTTCATGTGTGGAAGTCGCACAAAAAAGAACAAAAGCTATACAGAACCACTTATTTAATATATATATATATATATATATATATATATATAATTATTATTATTATGTGACATCTCGAGGGATGTCCAAAGACTCATCAAGGGAGGGCACCTACTCTACAACTCTCCATCTCCACCACTCAATACAACTATAGCAAAACCGCATCATCTACATCAATGCTACCAATGTCCACCACCACTACCAGTAGTATTTCACAGACAATCACAAACATCCATGCCCACGGTGGGATTCAAACCCATAGCAGCCTTTTGGTTGGAGAATGAATATGGTAATCACTTGGCCAACTAGGCTGGCCTGGTTAGCATATTCATAGGATTTATGGGGCAGAGATGCAACAAACATATCCTCTCATTCCCAATGCCAACCTCACCTTGTAAACCCATTTGCATTGGTAGCTGAGTCATAACATATCTATTTCATCATACTGGAAAAAATCCCAATCTAAACAATTCTGGAAGCTGTGAGATGCCCACTCACCCCATTGCTTCTAGGTCTCAAAAGGAAACAAAACAATTGGATTTAAGAATTTGTGACAAGGATACAAATAAGGACATGAAATGGAAACAAGAGAATCTAAGTAACATCAGTATCCAGAATATCTAAGGCATGGACCACTTAATATTTTGTTGCCACTTAATTAAAAAATTAAGTGGCAACAAAATATATGCAAAAAAAAAAAAAAAAAGCTAGAGAATCATAAATATAAGATAAATGAGAAACAAAATGAATAATTTGCAAGTCAATTGGGCAGGTTCTGCCCAATTCACTTGCAAATTATTTTTATTTGAAATTACTAACTGACAAGCACAAAGAATTCAACAGACCCAACATATATAGCATTTAACCTTAACCTAAGAAAGCGTTTGAACATGTGAGCAGAAATCAAATTTTTGAAACACTTGCTGACAACAAAATCCCAAACCATAATAGTATCCATCTACAATCTTTATAAATATAACTTCATAACAGTCACATATTGGGAACTAAAACATCAAATTAGAAATCAATACATTGTGGCATTTGACGGTGCTTGTTTGACCAGTTTCCACATACCATATTATAATTGACAGAATGTCAATATGACCAATGTCACATGGAAAAATACTAAACCAGTATGGTCAGAATTAGAAAGAAAAGTCAAAACATGACATGTCAGATTTCAATATCTGGATATTTTGAATGGAAAGGTTGTTTGACTTGTCAGCAACAGAGCTTTGTGATCAGTAAAACGTGTGTCAAAAAACGTGTACATTTAGTGCTTATTGCAAACAAATTAAATGTAATAGCAAAATAAATAAAGTTGCTTTTAATTATATGCTACTATAATAAACTGAATATTATACATGTAATGAGAATATTAAATATCCCTCATCATTTAATTACCATTTACCAGCCTTGACATGTATAATTTTTATTTGATTTTTATGGCACAAAGACATCAAAGGTCATACTGTGCCAGTACACAGGTTACTGGTAGTGCATATGATAAACGGTTCAGTAGGACAATCACAAACATAGATGCCCTTGGTGGGATTCACACATGCAGCCTCTAGGCTGGAGAGCAGATAAGCTAACCACTCAGCCAATCAAGCCAGATGACATGTATATGTGTCCATAATTACATGGGTGCAAAGTGTCCACTGAAGTCAATATAACCTATGGATAGTATAGAAATAACATGGATACAAAGCATATATTTTTGATATATGTTATTTGTGTGACTGGTTAAGAAATTAAAAACTAAATAAGGGATTTATTTGGTTTTAAAATGATGGATTAAAATGGATTAAAAATTATCATTAAAATGATGATGGATGATATATATTTATCATATTCAACAAATATTGCTTTAAACTACAATAAGTAGTTCTAAAGCAATTTTTTGTTATTTTGTTTTTACAAATCTATGGTAACTGCAACAAGTCTTATTAGAGATTCTGAAGAGAATTATTATTATAACAAAACTCCATGGATCAGACACTATGGGAGATCTCAATCAACATACATATCACACTGAACTCATTTACTCGTAGCATTTAGAATACATTCTAGCAGTGCTTTTTATTCACTAGCTGCTCTCGATCTAAAAACAATGTACTCCTCATTCCACAATTTCAGTTATGGTATCTTTTGTGCTTCCTCTCACTTTCCACTATGCATAATCCCTTCAGTATTAATCCAGTAAAATCCCTGATTGACTTAAATGTTTCTATCCTATCCTATTACTTACCCACTAAACTCTGCAATTATTTCCTCAAACTGAGTTTCAGGTGAGAGCCAGTTTTTTTAGATGATGGACTGGGCTGAAAAGGACCCTTATAAAGATTCTCCATATTATGGATAGTATTTGAACCCAGTCTTTCCAGTAATCTTTGCAACACTTTAGATGCATCTTCTGAACTTTGAGCTACTACTGACTATCACCCTCAGATCTCTAATCTCACCCACATCCTGAAGCCAGTTCCACCAAGACACTACCTTATACCTCTGCATTTCAAAGTATATTCAAATCTTTCATTAACATCAGCATATTTTTATAACTCTCTCTCTAACTTTGCACCATCAACAGGAGTCATCCTTTCAATACATGAAATATCATTAACAAATAAATTAAACATCGGAATCCAAGAATTTCCTGATCCCAAAGCCTACTTTATATGGGGTACTGTCCTACCACCCACTAGTTTTCGCTATTCGCTAACGAGTTTAATCTATCATTTCTATTGAGGATACTTGAATTTCGTTATAGGCAGGAGAAACGTTCCATGGCAATCATGTTGCCGGATTATATTTTAATTAAAATTTCATGAGGAATGACTTTAGCCTTCTAAATATTCTAGACGTGATGCTGCTGCAGCAGAAAATACAAATATATTCCTATCCACAGCTTGTATGTTAACCTTTTGATAGCATGTATTAATTTCTGCAATAACAAACTGAGAAGTAGCAATTCACAAGGTGACAAAGTCACCATGTTCTGTGGCTTCGAACAGGATTGTAACATAAATACAGAACAGTTCTTAAAAGAATTGATGCTGCTGAATTCTGAATACAATACTTATTCATCAGCAATAGCTTAATACAGAAAAAGTAAGATAACAGAAATCTTAATGACATGCTAAGAAACCAGTCATCGATTACATCTAGACAAATTTCCTATGCATTTAATAGCTACGGTGGTGTCCATACAAACAAGTGGAAAATTAAACTTGCCATGTGACAACAGTGAAGATATAGAAGTCCAGCATCTTTAAAACATTTAAAATTCCACTGATGATTCTTAAACCCGTGGCATGTGGGTTTAAACATCCACTTACTCACCTCTGCACAAAAATATTTCCGATACATTTATTGACCTTCACGCAACAAGTCTACATGTTGGATTGTTGTCGCATTTACCGACAGAACAGCTCAAACAGGACACCAACGACACCTGCTGAACTACCGCATTTGTGAACAAAATTTGCATTTACATATTCAGAAATAAGAATAATATCTTCTGAAAATTGAGATCTGAAGAATCGTGACATGATTATGGAAGGAACTTCATATAGATTCTATGAGCATAGTATGTACAGAAAGGCTTACGTCATCGCTTGAATCAGTTAACAGAATTTGCTAAATCCAGTATTCCGAAATTATGTGGTCTTCCATTCCCTTTGTGTGTGTGAGAATTTCTTTCCCGAGATATCGCCCGATAAATCCTATCAGATGAAAAAAAAAATGAAAATAAAATTGTTTTCGAGAAAGTAAAATCAGTTTTACTATAAGGTCTGGGTATCCTTCGTCGAATAAAATCTTTGATTCTATTAAACTTATCTAGGTGAACCTGTGTAGTAGCCCTGGGGAAACCGCGTTTTCATCCGTAGCGGCTGGCCTCCCGAAGAAAAATGCCGTTATAGCTTAAAATATACTTTCGACCACCAAAATTTGACAGGAGAACAATTCAGATTCAGACTGTTACAAACAAGAGTACGATTGTTGAAGTTTAGGTCCACAAAATGGCGTCAGTTCTCTCTCGCTCTTCTGTAAAGACATCGTTCACTAAGCTCACTGTCAACGAGGGCATCAGTTAATTAATGTGTATCAAAATCAGATTAGTTTCATACCAGTTTTGCACAAAAGAGTATGAAAACTTATAATACTAATATACATCATGATCATAACACTAATAATGGGTACAGACCATATTGGTCTGTTCCAGTCTCATTATCCATCCAATATCCTTTTTTGAGGTCTACCTTGCCTTCTCTTTCCAATTGACTTATATTTTAGTATTTGTTTAGGATGTCGGGTGTTGGCCATTCAGTTTACATGTTCAATCCATTTTTGTTTATAATTGTTTAGTTTTTCTTATAAAAAAAAAATTAGCTAACGCCTTTTTATTCCCCGTATACGGGGCGTAGGCAAGGCCATTTAGCCCTATCTAACTGTTTGGAGACTGAGTGGGCAGTTCAATCTCCACTGGTACCAATCAGAGATAGATGGCCCAAGGCTATCACTAATTAAGCGGTACTCAGTGAAGAGAGACGGCTCAAATGTGCCGCCATCTCGTGGTCCCTAACCCTAACACAATATATTTAATGTCTGAAATAATGTGGGTTCTACGGTCGATTTTCTTGAGTTTACAGGACGAAAAACCCGAGTTTCCGGGAGGAAAAACCTGCTTGCCCGTGCCAGAGATCGACTAACTCGGGAACCGGTCGAAAAAAGGCTTAGAAAAATTTCCTCTAGTCGCCGACTAGACTCGAAACCAAGCCAAGTGTGGTGGTTGGCAAACGCCACATCCACTGAGCTACACAGGCTCAGTGGATGTGGCGTTTTAAAATGTCTTTGTTCTTTTTTGATCTCATAATGTTTATTTTGCAGTTCTTCTCATAAATCTCGTTTCACTTGTTTTTATTCTTTGTTCATCTTGTTTGTTTATTGCCCAAATTTCACTGGCATATAATAATGTGGGCACTGCTAATGTATTGTATATTTTCATTTTCACTAATATACTATTACTGGTATTACTCGTACTAATATAAACAAGTACAGTATACAAAGAGTACATTAACATCATAATTGGCATAACAGACAGGAAAGAACATTTAATAATATTTAACTCAGGTAATCCATATTGAAATTTCTAAGAAAAAAGCATATACGAAGTTCCAGAAAGAAAAGGTGATTTTAATGGGATTGAAGTTGGTGGAGATTCAAGTGTAATTTGTGTGCAATTTGTGTTTTAATGAGTTTTGAGAAGAGTGGCTGAAATGTAGGCATCGAAAGAATAGCGACTATTAAATTTTCTATTACTTTTATTGTCTAAAGGAGTGTTGTACGCTTACCCCCGGGGATACGTGAAAGGTCTTCAGGGGGTACGCTACAAATTTCGGCTATGCATCACTAACGCATGGAATCATTATTAAGAAAAAAAGAATTATTTTAAACGTATATATTTCTCAATAAATTATAAATTATGTATGAATCATCCTACTCAAATTCTCCTACTGGATTTATAAAATCCCCAAAAGAGAGCAATATAGCAAATACAAGTAGCTGTAAGCAACAAGAAAACGTTGATATTGCATCTAGATCAAACGAAATTGATAAGGGTGTGTCGTCTGACATCTCTAGAGAACCAACTAGGAAGAAGAAGATGGAAAACCTTCGTAGGTATGATATGAATTACTTGAAATCTGGATATTCATAGACGAGATATGAAGAGGAACCGATTCCAAATTTTGTTCTATTAAAAATAAATTATATTATTTATTTAGTATTATTTTAATAAGGGGTACTTGGTAATAATGAAAATTTAAGAAGGGGTACGCGGATATCTGAAGTTTGAGAAACACTGGTCTAAAGGAAGGTGAGGGAAATTCCATTCGCCAATTGCTGACTAGCCAGATATAAAGAAACTCCAGAACTAGTCAATGAAAAACATAAAACTTTTTCAGTCAGCGAATACAATAGGACTTATAATGCTCCTTCTTTGAGAAATTTCATGCTATGGAAACAAATGCCACTTCCAGAGGGCTAAAAATGCATTTTTTATTTCAATAATAATAATAATAGCATGTGTAGCTCAGTGGAAGTGGCGCTTGCATCCTCTGTGCTATGTCGCTCGAAGTTAGAACTTAAGTTGAAGTCTAGTCGTTTTTCTAAGACTCGTTATCGAGTATTCGACCGGTTACTGATAGTCGATCTCTGGCATGAGCAAGCAGGTTTTTCTCCCGTGTTCCGGGAGAAAAACCTGCGTTTTTTGTCCTGTAAACTCAAAAAATCGACCGTAGAACCCACATTATTTCAGACAATAACATATCCTGTTAGGGTTAGGTACCAAGAGATGGCAGCACTTGTTTGCCTATCTCTTCACTGGTGCAATATTTAATTAGTAATATATACCGGTAGCTATTTCTGATTGGCTATCAGAGGAGATTGAACTGCCCACTCAGTCCACAAAAGATAGATAGGGTGAAAAGACCTCGCATATAAGGGAATAAAAAGCATTAGCAGATTTCATTTTTTTTAATTTCAAAAGGAAATATATACAGAGCTCTTTTATTCGTAACTGAACCTTTGAAAAATTGATGAGTAGACGTTCTCTACTATCAGCCATCAATGACAACTGAGCCCAAGAATTTAATAGAAATCAGAGAAGAAAATATGGCATTAAACAGCATTCACATTTTGGTCCTAAACCATAACTGCTGTTATTTTCTGAAACAGTATTAGTTATACGGTCAATACTTTTGAATTTAAGGTGTTAAAAATCCTAGTTTTCTGGAAAAACATCTATTTGCTTATGTCAAAGTTGTACTAACTCAGTAGCTACCTGAAAGATTACTAATAAAACTTCTTATAGTGAGAGACAAGAATTGAACTATGTCTGTCTTTCTCTAGCAGTCTAGAGCGATTGAGACAAATCTCATTTTATATGTAAAGGCACATATAAAACAAAGTTTTTTGTTTAGCCTCGTGAAATATTTGTAAGAGCTTGAGCACTGTGGACTCACGTGTCGATTCAGTGGAAGCAACACGTGAGTTCCAAGTTCAATTCTAGTCGCAAGAACAAGTGATTTTTTCTACCAGACATTCAGGGTTTTTCGTCCTGTATATTCAAGAAAATCAAATCTACTATATAACCCACACTATTTCAGACAATAAATGTAGTGTTACGATTAGGGAGCACGAGATAGCGATACTTGTCATCCCCCTCTCTTCACCTAGTGTCAAGTATAATTAGCCACAGATAGTCTTTGGGCCGGCCATCTCTGTTTAGCTACCAGTGGACACTGAACCCTCGCTCTTCAAAAGGTTAAATAAGGCTAAAACGGCTTTGCCAACTCCCAATATGGGAACTGAAGACGTGAGCAGATTTTGTTTCGGATGTAATGATAAAATATAGCCGTGTAGCTCATGATGCCTTGCATTTCTCTAAAATGTTTGTGTATTATCTATCAGATATTTTTTGAGATGAATATACTTTCAGTTTGAAACACAAACTCATTAACAAGCTAACACAAATACCGCTGCTCCAAAGGAAGGTTTTGGGCGGTTGTCTTCGAAGAAACCTTAAAATGATTCTGTCCAGATACAGTATAATATAAACTATTCGATATTCGCGGTGAGACTCCAACCCGCGGTTTGTTGTTTGAAAGTTCATTTTATTCATTCAGTTAACCGAGTTGCAAACCAGACTTCCGAATAAATGATTTGAAAGTGCAACAAACTGCCGTTGATTTTTGTTTCTTACCCTGACTCTTATTATATAAAATATAAATCACCTTGCACCTTTTATTCCCTTACAGGGAGTAGGTGAGACCTTTAAACCCTATTTAGCTTTGGAGACTGTGTGGGCAGTTCAATATCCACCGGTAGACAATCAGAGGAATCTAGCCCACATCTGTCACTAATTATAGGCGGCCACCGATGAAGAGACGGGAAAAAAAAGTGCTGCCATCACTCTTATTATCGAGTGAAATAGTCCCAATCACTTGGTGCAACTTGAAAGAAGCTATCTAACTATTTACAGCAATTAAACATCAACGAATTGACCCCATAGGACCTACAAAAAACAGCATTACTTGGAGCAGTCCGTATTTTACGACGCTACCTGACAGACTATTCTTAGATTCTTGGGTAGAATCTGAATTGCTCTGTATAACAAGCCAAATTGTTGTTTAAATGATATCTTGTTTTGACTGTGTATCATTTATGTGAACAACAACAAAAAAGCCATATTTCCTTACTACGAGTCCGTGCAGCTCAGTGGAAGTGGCGTTTGCCCTCCATGGTGCTTGACTGCAAGAGAGAAATCTTGGGTTCAAATCTAGTCGCCGATTAAATGAATATTTTCTAACCAGTTCCCGAGTTAGTCGATCTCTGGCATGGGCAAGTGGGTTTTTTCTCTCTCCTGACAACTTGGGTTTTACATCCCGTAAACTCATGTAAATCGACCGTCGAACCCACACTATTTTACAGCATTAAAAAAGTATTATGTTAGAGTTAGGGACCACGAAATGGCTACATTTGTTAGCCTTCTCTTCACTGCGTGCCGATTAAATTAGTGATAGACATGGTCCAGCTATCTCAGATTGGCTAACAGTGGAATTTTAATTTGAACTGGCTACTCAGTCTCCAAAAGTTAAGCTAAAACGACCTCGCTTGCTTTCTATACAGGAATAAAAGGCATCAGCTGTTTTTTTTTTTTTTTTTTTTTATTCACTACTACCAAGGATCATTCGGATATTTTTGATCTGGACTAGCTAGTAGACAGAATTTTTCAGCCTAATCAGTATAATTAAGTTGGGAAAAACAAACGCTTTTCCAATTGATTTATGTAATGCTTTTGCCATGTCGTTATATCTTTTCATCAGAGGAAACTGCTTTGAATATTTATTATTTAGAAAGAATGCGCTCCACAGAACATCTTATTCACAGGAGAGCATACAACCCAATTTTTACCCGGACTGCTAACTCTGGATCCTTTTTATTAAAAAAAAAAAAAATTAAGCACAGTTATGATTTCCTTTTCTGTTTAACACTAGATTATACAGAGAATGCAATTGAGGGAAGGAGATTCCAAAACTCAACCCTAAAGTGTTGAGTTCTGGATTGCAATGTTTTCGAAACCAAGTCTATGAAGCTACTATCTTTTGTCTGTTAATTACTGTTTATCGTATATCAATGAATAAAAAAGCAACTTGAATTGTTTAAAAAATGTTTATTCGAAAGATTTACTAGAATATGCCAAGGAATTGACAGAGAAAGAGAGAGAGAGAGAGAGAGAGATTGGCGAAGAATATTATACATGATTATACCTTTCGTAAAGTGATAACCTATAGAGACCAGGGGTTGCGAATTTTCATAAAAGCGGTCCTCATATTCAGTAATCCAGTAACATTTTATAATAAATTAGTACATTCTTATGATATGACGTTATCTGTTGATGTTGAAAAGGCATTTTTTAGCTCGCTAAATGTTAAATATATTATGGACAAAGTGACTAATAGGTTATTTTATAATAAGGCATTCTGAACATAATAGTTCATAATGCCCGTCCATTATAAATGATGACTAAAACGGCCGCGCAACCTGATAAATATTAATTTATTAAATTGACGAGACATTATGAATTCCCTACATTCCCTTTGGGTAATTTGATTAAAAAAACAACTCCCAACTTAACCTAAATTACGATCATATCCCTTATAATATTTGTACTTAATTCTTTTTCCTGCGGTTTTTGCCGCCATGGCCAATCGCGCAATATATGAAATATTCTTCAACGTGAACATAATATTTAATCAAATTGGCCGTATATGATGTTCATATATTATGGGACAAATCACTTTGGTTTTTCGATCTTTTACTTTTTCCATCATTTTCAAATACGCTGATTTTGAAAAAAATTGAGTGACCTAAGCAAAGTTCCCATCATGTCTACCGACAAAAAGAAATCGGAAGAATCTCTCCTACCCCAATCTCTGACGCTTCTAATACTGCCAAAAAGGTATCATTATTATCAATTTGCCAGACCAGATGATAGCAGTATTCGTATTGACCCATGAATGTGACAAATTATGATAAACAATGTGAAATTTATTAGTGCCCGATTTTGTTCGTCATTATTTATAATGCCTGTATTAATCATTTAGTCCATAACACATATATCGCAGCAAATAAATTTGAATAATCATTATTTGATTGGATGAGAAGCGGACTCTTATTATACGAGGGTGGTGTGAAAAGTTTCTCTGCCTCGACCATAAATGGCAACACTATCGGCCATAGGCATGGTACATCTGCCATAAGCATCCATGTGAAATTGCAAGTCATTCTATCAAGTAGTTTGTTTTATGCAGCTGTCTGAAGCAAAAGTGTTGTTTGTATCCCTTGAAATGGATAAAATTGAGTATCGTGCGGTTATAAAATTCTTTGTAAAAGAAGGTTTAACGCCAAACGATATTCATTCGAAGTTCACAAAAGTGGCCTGTGTAGCCTAGTGGAAGTGGCGCTTGCGTCATCTGCGCTTGGCTGCTTGAAGTTAGACCTAGGTTCTAGTCTAGTCGCTGACTGGAGGAACTTTTTCTAAGCCTATTTTCGACCGGGTCCCGAGTTAGTCGATCTCTGGCACAGGCAAGTGTGTTTTTCCTCCCGGAAACTCAGGTTTTTCGTCCCGTAAACTCAAGAAAATCGACCGTAGTACCCACATTATTTCAGACAGTGACATATCTTGTTAGGTTAGGTACCAACAGGTGGCAGCACTTGTTTGCCAGCCTCTTCATCGGTGGCTGCTATAATTAGTGATAGACATGGGCCAGCTCTCTGATTGGCTACCGGTGGAGATTGAACTGTCCACTCAGTCTCCAAAAGCTAGATAGGGTATAAAGGCCTCGCCGACTCCCTATTAGGGAATAAAAGGCGTTTAGATGATTTTTGATGAGTTCACAAAAGTTTATGGACATTCCTCTCCTTCGTTTTCGACAATTAAGAAATGGGTTGCCGAGTTTAAACGTGGCCGTACCAGCCTTGAAGATGATCCACGTGAACGATGTCCAAAAAGCGTAACAATGCCAGAAATCATTGATCAAGTGCACGATATGGTATTGGATGACCGGCAAGCCAAAGTGCGTGAAATTGTTGAGACTACAGGCATTTCAAAAGAACATGTAGGATATATTTTGCATGAAGAATTGCAAATGAAAAAGCTTTTGAACTTGCTCACAGCAGATCAAAAACACACTCGCATGAAAATCTCTGAACAGTGCGTGGAGTGTTTTGACAAATAGACGCAAAACACTTTTGCATCGATTTATTACTATGGATAAGACTTGGATTCACCCTTACACACCAGAATCCAAATAGCAGTCAAAACAGTGGACAGAAGCCGGTTGTTCAGCGCCAAATATAAAGTCTGTTTCATCAGTAGGAAACGTCATGGCATCGGTGTTTCGTGATGTTAAAGGCATTTTGTTTATTAATTATCTTGAAAAGGATAAACCAATAACAGCGGATTAGACAGAAGACTAGACGAAAAAAGTCTTGAGAAAAGACTTGGTTTAAAGAATAAAAAAATCATCTTTCATCAGGACAATGCACCTGCCCACAAAAGTGTTTTGACAATGGGAAAATTAAGGGATCTGCACTATGAATTGTTGGAACATTCACCTTATTCCCCACATTTGGCTTCCTCTGACTTCTATCTCTTCCCAAAACTAAAACTCTTCCTCGCTGGTCAGCGTTTTTCTTCGAATCAAGAGGTGATTGCAGTGTAGAGGAGTATTTTGCAGATCTTACTGAGAACCACTACAGGGATGGGATAATGGGGCTGGAGCATCGCTGGAGTAAATGCATTAGTCTTAAGGGAGATTATATGTTGAAAAATAAAAATTAAAAAAAAAATCAACTAATGCCTTTTATTCCCTAGTAGGGAGTAGGCGAGGCCTTTATACCCTATCTAGCTTTTGGAGACTGTGTGGGCAGTTCAATCTCCACCGGTAGCCAATGAGAGATAGCGGGCCCATGTCTATCACTAATTAATTTTGAAATTATAAATTCGTTTTTTCATTGTTAGGCTGAGAGCATTTCAGACCAGTGTGTGTGTGTGTAAAGAGGAACAGTATTATTGCTAAAAGTGGAAAGCCATCTGTGGATGCCTGTACAGTATATACGGTGTATTCTGTTAATCTTGCTCTTTGTCCTGTATTTTAACGAGATTTCAATGGCTTTTGTGTGCGTGTGGTGGGGAAGAGAATAATGTTCTATTGTTTGCAGACGACAGCATTGTCATCTATAAATGATGACTGGTTACACCAGGGGTTCTTAGATTTTTCCTATGATGGAACACTTCATAAATCCTCAAATTTAATTTTCACGGAACACCTCGGTTATTTTGTAATATATTAATAATTAATTATGACACAATCATAAAGAGTATTGGTACACTTATGTATGTAGTGTGACATGTTGACAAATATAAATTACATTTAAATCAGTTATTAATCACTGAACTAATGAAATCTTGTAGCATATTGTAGTTTCCTCAAGCCAACATCATTAAATTGATTTGTGTTGATTTTCATTGACATATCCCATTCTGATCACCAAATATATTTATAATATTATTATAAGTACTTATGAGTGAATGCAGGCTTTTCTCCTGTGTGCTCGTAGTTTTCCCCTCCTTTTGTACATCCTGAAGATTGCTTTATGGCTGGAGGTGGAAAAATCACTATCTGTTGCATCATAAACACCTTCAATGAGAGATTTCTTAACACCAAAATTAAACAAAGTCCCTTGTCTCATATTAAAATTTAAATCTGTAGGCCTATTAATTTTAAAAAATCACGGACTACGGTTTCGAAACAAGCACTTTCACCCTACAATACGGACTTTCGAAGAGAGTATTCAGTATTACTAGATTTGAAAACCGGATATAGACTGCGTTGATCTTCAATTTCAGTGAAAAAATTTTCTTTATACTTCCTTGCTGATTGGTCACTAACATTTGTAACACAGATGTTATTTCGTTCAGTTTTGAGAACAGAGGATACGCCACCCATTGTTATAATCGGCATGCAGGCAATTTTTATGACTGGTTATAAACAGCGGTATTCCCGTTCCCGAATTACTTCCATGTTTAAAAATACACGCTTGGTCATTGACATCACAAAACACATTCACTTTGCGCGGAACACCAGTGTTCGGCGTAACACAATTTCGGAAACCCTCACGATCAGTTTAAGGCACTGTGTAATAAATGTTTCGGTTATTCTACTTCCATCTCTACTTATCTGTAAATGTCTTTGGCCCAGCTGAGCAGAGATTTTTTAATCCGGGAAGCAACTTCGATTTTTACTTCACAAATCAGAAAAATGAACCGTATAATTCCTACAGTAACTAGATAGGATTATGAATGGGAACTTGTAGATATTATCTGCTCTATTTTTGTCTGTTTGCGCATGCGAAAAGTTAGAGCTAAGGAAAGGAGTAGAGAATTTATTGATCATAATGTTAAAAAGAGATACCTTATACATGCAATGATTTATAATGGAAAGTACGAATCGGACATACTGTATGCTACTTCTAATGTTTGGGAAGTGATTGCTGTTAACTGTTTCCTCTTGACTGAGACAACAGATACGCATGCTGTATGACTCGTTTTTATGTTTAGAATTTAAATGATATTATCAATATTTCTGTATTCTTCCTGGAAAAAGCTCACGCCGAAATGAAATATCTAGGAATAATAAATTATATTTAGTTTTTCTCTTGCATGTGCGAAACCATTATTCGAAAATTAAAGAAAGGATAAAAATATATAACTTAGCGAGGCTTTATAGGACAGAATGCAGAAGAAAATTTTCAATATATATTTAGGGAGAAAACAAAGGGTCACCCTGGAAATTGAGTAACAGTATGATTAACAAGGATGCGAGGGCAATAATTCTGCATTGAGAGTGGTGAATAAGTAGAACGAGTTATCAGAATTATGACAGTTCAAGGTACACTGGTGTAGAAAAGCTAAGGACGAACTACATTTTTACCTGTATATGAAAAAATTTTCATGACTACAGCCAAATGTAGATATAAATTTATTGTCAGCATACTAATAAATGATATTACAAAAAAATTATAAATTTCGTACAAATTAAATTGCAATACATTTTTGGCAAACGTTATGAATTTCCTAAAGACGTAGCTAAGGAATTAATGAACAGTGCTTACAGAAAACTATGCAGAGACATTTCAGTACCTAATATGCCCACCCGAACTGCGATGCAGCTCTCACAATGTCGTGCAATGCTTACCACCAAGTAATGCGGAGCTCTTGAGGCAAATTGACTCACTCATCCTTCAGAGCAAGGATAAGGCTTTGTGTGTTTACTGGCGGGGAATTTTCAAGCAGCAAAGTGTTTCCCTATTACATTCTAAATGTGTTCTATTGGGTTGGGATCTGGGGACGGGATGTTGATCGAATCTAGATGCTAGCCACTAGATTCGATTGAATGCTACCACGTGACCCTTTTGTTCGAGATTCGAAAATTTCAAAGCGTACCAGCTTTCAACCCAAAATTGTCAGTTATACAAAATGCTACAAGTTGATCTGTCTGAATTTGCAAGTTATAATCTTCAGAAAGTGTTCGTCCTTAGGATTTGGAAACCAGTCTATAATAACAATTGTGAATAATAGTTAGCGTGGACCTCCTGCTGGAAGTCGTCAAACTCCACGGAGATATTTAGATACTAAAAACTAGATATTGGAAGACTTTAACAAAGAAATGGGAGTATGAGGAGTACGTTTTTTGCATTGCAGGTGTTGGAGATCATTCGCTATGCAAAATGAGGCCACCCCAGTTGCTTCCAGAGAGCGTAGTGCATGCAATACAGTGAATAAATTTAGATTATGATAGCACAGGTATTGTAATATTTAAGGTGAACTATCTGTGATATTTTTTGTCTCTGATGTATGTTAATAATAACGTTTTTCTTTATGAGTGGTAATTTCTAATACTTTTAGAAAAAACACTTTTATGAAAATTGAGTAATTAAATTTTATTGTGATGTGTAAAATTTTGAAATATCAACACTAATTTAAAAATATTTTTCAAGAGTAGATTCTATTGTTTATAAAATAATAATTTGAATATTTAATATTTATTTTTCTCAATTTTAGAGGCTTCAAGGTTTAAATTTCCAGGATCATTCTCCTGGGTATGTTCTCTAGATGGTAATATGGTAATATCTTGACACTGTTTTTCCCACAAGAGTCAGCAAGCTAACTCCTACTCTTCCTCACTTAACAAAGTTAGTACCACCTAGTACTTTATTATTTTTTTTTCACATAGCTGGAACTGGATGGTTTCAAGATCAACAGAGTCAAGTTTTGTCTTCCTTAAAAAATTCTGCCTCTATGTTTCATTCTAGATAGCAGTCTCCAAGAGAAGATCATTCACCGTGGGAGTTCTCATGATCACACACAGCTCATCATATCTTGAACTAAACGTTCGGCTAATGCATTCCAATCACCTACAACTCTCCATGCAAAAAATCCGCTCTTTATCCCCTTGCTGACACTCTCCTTCTATAGCTTTCAGGGATAGTCTCTTGTTCTCTCCCTGTCTCCAGCCATTCTATGAAAAATCTTATCCACATTAATCTGAAATTTACTCCTTATCAACATATGTCTTCATCATGTTCCCCCACTTCCTTCCATTCACTAGGCTCTGCAGTTTACATTCTCTCAATCTCATCTCGTACTCCACATTTCCAGAGACCAGAAACCGATTTAGTCAATCATCTTTGAACCTTCTCAAACTTTTGAAACTAGAAGACGAAATCTGTGCACAATAATCCATTTTTGACCTGATCAAACCTTTGTACAATGGAATTATGACATCCTTACATCTACATGTCAGTGTTCATCACATTATTCCCATAATATGCTGTATTGTCCTCACAACAAAATGTCCACAACATTGCAAGTCTTTATTCACCATCGCCCCCAGACCTTTCATTCCCTTCACCTCCTCTAAGATATCTCTGCCAATCCTATACTCTGCATCCCATCTTTGCATCCTGAATTTTAAAACCTTACACTGTGCTATGTTAAACTGAGATTCCTACATATTCACCCATACAGACAGACTATTCAAGTCCTCATGCAAGGTTACAAACCTATACTGCCCATTAAATAGAATTCTACTGCTGTCAACCCAGGTCTGAATCCTTGTCCTCACTAGTTTCTTCAACACCTTGACCTCAACTCTAGACAAGCATATGGCCTATTATTTAAAGACCGTCTTATCATCTCCTTTATAAAGCGGAACAAATTTGTCCTCTTCCCACTACTTTGGAACTTGGGCCAATCTAAGACTCATGTTAAAAAGATGTCTATGCCAGGGGCGACTCGTGTATAGGCGCTGCGGAACTGCAGTACCCCCAGTTTTTATTGATTTACATATATTTATTAATTTATTTATATTTGCTTGCAATATTTATTTTTATCATCAACAATCCTATACAATTCTATAAAAAATTAACAAAAATTTATTTTATAGCACTTAGGAGGACGAAGGACGCTAGCAGCACTGTATTTACCACAGTGTCATATTGCTACGTGCGCAAGCATATGCACGTCATAGTGAGATGCGAGCAATTAGCGTAATGCAGCGCTGTCCGTCGCGCGGTAACAAGCAGTTGACGATTTAAGTACTGATCACAACTCCATCATTTTGCAACTGGGCGCCATACAAGATCTAACAGAAAACGCCACCACCTTTATAAACTTGAAACAACTACCCTCAGCTTTCCAGGATAACATTGGCCCAGTTCCACATATAACATCCACTGAAGATATAGAAAAGGCAGTGAAAACCTTTGAAAAGCAAATACTAACATCAATATCACAGATAACAAATATAACCAAGTGTGCACCACAAATAAACTCCCAGAGGACATAAAACATTCTTATCCGTGAGAAAAACAAATTAAGAAGACAATACTACAGAACAATGGATCCCGCAGATAAGCAGGCAGTTAACAGAGCAACAAACCAGGTTCGGTATGCTCTAAAGGACCACCGAAACCAACTTTGGAATAAAAAAATACATCACCTAAACACAGAGGATCAGTCACTGTGGAGAATGATCAGATCAATTCGTTCGAAGAGTTACACACTTCCTCCAAATCAAGGTGAATATAGAATCGCCTACAATGATGAGGAAAAAGCAAAAGCATTTGCAGACATCTTAGAACGACAATGCAGCCCCAAAATATAGATATAAACTTCATAAGAAAAATCCACACACAAGTGCGTGAAATTACTCAAAACACCTCATCCCAATCCAACAACAAACCCGTGTCACCAACAGAAATATATGACATCATAAGAAAAAAAAAAAAAAAAGGCTCCGGGTCCGGATGGAATAACGAACAAGGCGCTCACATTACTCCCCAGTGAAGGGTTTATGCATCTTGTAGCCATCACCATCTTTGGGCTAAATTATTTTACAGAGCGATGGAAGTTTACGGATGTCTTCCTAATTCCAAAAGCTGGGAAAAATACACAATTTCCTCAGAATTATAGACCGATCAGCCTCCTATCACGTGTAGGCAAGATAGCCGAACGCGCTATACTCACACGGATTCAAAAGGCAACAGATAACAACCACGTGATACAAGACGAGCAATTCGGCTTTGGGAAATATCGCTCCACAATGCTTCAAATTTACAGAGTCGTTGAATACATCACAAAAGGATTCGAATGGCACCAACATTCTGGCGCAATCTTCCTGGACATAACACAAGCATTTGATTGAATATGGCATTATGGTCTAATTTGTAAACTACACCAAGTTGGAATCCCATTACCACTAGTTCTACTTGTCAAATCATATCTGAATAACAGAAAATGTAAAATAAAACTCAATGGAATCAGATCCACAGAGAGCTGGAGTTCCCTGAGGCTCTCTGCTGTCTCCCCTACTCTTCTCAATATACATAGCGGATCTTCCCAAGTTGTCCCCATTCATCACCGCTCTCTATGCCGATGACACAATTATCATAGCCAGATCCCTCCGTCTACATCTAGCCTCAATCAAGCTACAGAGAGCAGTCCATGAATTAGAGAACTTATAAAAAATGGCGTATCGCAATCAACCCAGGAAAAAGCTCCGCAGTACTTTTCACCAGACGTAAAGCAGAACCGAACACAATCATACAAATGTTTGGAATAGTCATCCCTTGGCACAACTCTACCAAGTATCCAGGAGTTCATCTGGATAAGCGCCTAAATTTCAAGACGCACATAAATAGTGTCTCCACCAAAGCAAGTCAGACTATTGCACAGCTACATCCACTGCTGAATAGGAACAGCTTCCTAAACATAAACAACAAAATTCTCCTGTACAAATCAGTGATAAGACCTCAGATAACTTATGCCTCACTAACTTGTGGACACACGTCTAAACAGAACATCCACAGATTGCAAATGATCCAGAACAAATGCCTAAGAATGGCATTTAATGCCCCTTGGTTCATCAGAAACCTACAATTACATCAAGAAGCCAAAGTTCCAGATATCAAGACCTACATGATAGGCATTTCAAAAAAATTCTTCAAAATCACAGATAATCACAGAAATCAACTAATTCGACAGGCAGCGGATTAAAAACTCTCAGATCGTTTCAAATATAAAAAAACAAAATCCGCCATCGCAAGAGAAAACTAATACGGCTTACAATGCGCGGGTAAATTACCCACAATAATCCCCTCACACAAACTAAAATCAGATGAAGAGTCAAGGACTCGGTCCATCTCCCAAAGAAGTTCCAAGTTCCACAGTCCATTGCGCAGTTCCACTGTTGTTTATATCCAGTTTGCGCAAGTAGTAGAGTGTTCGTATTGCTTATCGTGTTTACTCTGTCTCTTTAAATATTTGAACATTACAATTAAAGGAATGAATTTTATTTTAAAGTAATTTTGAATTATACTAAACTGTATAATTTTATCGATAATAAACAATATTTTTTCATGTTTAATTTTTATCATAATTTTGATATTTTATCCAAACACGTATACACTGTAAGTACAGTGTATACGTGTTTACACTGTACTTACATACACACGCAATATTTCGAAAGTTGCAGCACCCCCACGATTTCACGTCACGAGCCGCCACTGGTTTATGCTATTGTTAACTCCCATGAACATTCCCTCAAGACAAGTGGTGACATATGAGCACTTTCCACGGCCTTATTAACATGAGGTGTACCCAATTCCTCACATAACTTCTGCTCACTCAATATCAGTGGTTCTTCCCCCCATTCCCACTGCTCTCAAGTTCTGTATTATGTTACAGTCACAAGAATGGAATATCTTAATGAAGATTTAACATGTCTACTATAGCTTTCTCACTGTTCATCATCCTCCCATAATCGTTCTTCCTTCTGCTGGCCAAATACCAAAAAAACTCCCTACGATTTCTTTTAGCCTCATTTGCTAACTGCTGCTCATAGTGCAATTTTGCTAGCTTTACCAAGTGATTTACCTTCCTTGCTTGCTCTTTGTACTGCTCATTAAACTGACTATTGCCATTCATTTTTGTGCTGCCTCCACAATTCCTTTTTTTCTTCAAAATTGCGTACTTCACTTCTTCATTCATTATCTTAAACCTACCTTATTTAATCTTCAGACCATTGGAATACACGCAGTCACTGCCTGTGCTAGATAATTCCTGAGTAGAGACCAAGCAGCAGTAAACTGCAGCACATAGGGATTGATATAAAGTTGGTGAAGTGGATAAGAGAGTGGTTGATGAAAAGATATCAGAGAATAGTTTATTCAGTAGTCCAATAAAACTGTGATTAATGGCATGCCACAAGGCTCTCTTCTTGGGCCACTACTATTTAATCTGTTCATTAGTGATATAGGAAAGGATCTGAGAGGAATTGTTCATTTATTTGCAGGTGATGCAAATTTGGGTAGAACAATAGTGAATGCACATGATGTCAAAATTTTGCAGAATGATTTGTATAGACTGGCAGTCTGGGCAAAGAAGAATGGATGTCAGTTTAATGTGGCAAAGTATTTTGGGGTGAAAAGATTACCAGCTGTATACTACATTGATGGAACTGTACTCCAGGAAATTGAAGATGCCAGAGATTTGGGAGTATTGGTGGATAGGGAGTTGAAGTTGAGAGGACGCATAGCAAAAGTGGCTAAAGCAGCTTATCGTATTACTTGGTTACTAAAGAATACTTTGACGAGCAAGACAAGTAGGTTATTATTCCTCTTTACTAAGATTTGATTAAACTCCATCTTGACCACTGAATGCAGATCTGGTCACCTGGGTTTGTTGGTAATGAGAAGAGGTGAGTGACCAAGATGGCAGCAGGTCTATGGAATGAACCTTACGAAAACAGGTTGAAGATTTGTGATAGTCAAAGATTGGACAGAACATTGGATAGTCAAAGATTGGACTCCATGGAATAGCCTGTAATAATAATAATAGATAATGAAGGGCAGACTATGGCAAATAGTGGGCCTTCCATTAGTCTGGTTATATCATCAGAGTATATGTTTGTGAATAGAGTGTCTAATTTTCTCCCAGCTGGTGAGAGTAATCATGAAGTGAACACCTGGATTATAACCAGTCATATGACAACTTCTGTAAAGAAGGGATCTACACCCTCTGTCCAAAAAGAAACCGAACTTTTCGAAAATAGAAGAAACTAGTGGCACCACTTGTATCTTTCTGTTGTCGAAAGCGGCAACCTTCGTTAGTGTTGTGTCAACTGTTTATGATATTTGTTTCATTAGAAGCCGAGTTATAGTGGCAAGAGCAACAGTGTGTTTTCACGAACGGTCGGTCATCACGATATTCATGCCGTACGCGACGAATTCTCACTATCAATCGCTTCAAAACTTCGAGATAAAACTCACCATTGACACTTTGGTCAGACGGAACGAATTCTTTGTGTTCTACGATTCCAAGCGAATCGTAGAAACAAATCAGCATTGTCTTTACTTTTGACTTCTCCAAGCGACTTTTTTTCGGATGTCCCTCTTCTGGTGGTCTTCACTCAGCACTCTGTTTCAGGCTCAGTGGCGCACCCAGAGGGGGAAGGGGCCCGGGCACCTCCCAAAGAAAAGGAAAAAACACTAGAAAAATTTCCCAAAATTTTTTCCTAATTAAAATTCATTTTTTTTTATTTATGTCGTGTGCTACTTATGAATTAGCGATCACTGCAGATGCTGTTATAGGTTGTATGCGATGTGTAGTGTGTATTCGCAAAACGTCTACTCAACTCGCCCCCCCCCCCCCAAAGGTTAAATCCTGAGCGCTCGGCCCCCTCCAAGATTAAATCCTGAGTGCGCCACTGTTCAGGCTTATACTCAAAACACCACGTTTCATCACTAGTGACGATCGTTTCAAGGAAGTTTGAGTTGGTTTTAATGAGGTCCTTGCAGTGTTCAATTCAATACATTTTTTGGTCGGTCAACTTGTGGAGAACAAATCGCGAATTCAATTTACGAAGGCCCAAATTCTCGTTCAAAATGTTGTGCACAGTTGATTTTGGAATCCCCAATTAATCTTCAATCAATCTCACGGACGATTTCGGGTTTTCTTTGATGAAATCACGCAGTTTTTGGATGTTAACTTCGCTCAGATCAGTTTTTGGACTGCCCGGATTTTCGAAGTCCTCAAACGTCTGACCACTTTGAAATCGCTTAAACCACTCGTAAATTTGAGTACGGGATAAGCATTCATCACCGTATGCTTTTTGAAACATTTGATGTTTCGGTAAATCTTTTGCCAAGTTTAACACAAAAGTCAATCGCAGCTCTCTGTTTGAAACTCATTTCCCGACCGTTCGTCAAAACACACTGTCACTCACTATAACTTGGCTTCTAATGAAACAAATGTCATAAACAGTTGACACAACACTAACGAAGGTTGCCGCTTTCGACAACAAAAAGATACAACAGGTGGCGCCACCCACTAGTTTCTTCTATTTTCGAAAAGTTCGATTTCTTTTTGGACAGAGGGTGTATGTGGAACAAGGCTAGTGATTATGAAAAACTTAGGAGACAACTGGGAACTATAGTGTGGAAAGAGGGGTTGAGTAAAAAGGACACATATACTACTTAAACATTGATCAAAAGCTATTTAGCAGCAGCAATGATCTTCCTATTAAAGTTACTTGGCTTCCTCCAGTATACTCCCATCAGTTCAATTTTTTTTTTTAATTAATGTGTTTCACAAATATAAAAGGTTGTAAATTGATAGTACATTATTATTATAGGTGGGTTAAGTATGCCTTTGTCATTTTTCGTTTTGTAGAAAGTATTTTACCTTGGGTATAATAAATGCTAAAGATACCAAGCTGTTTTAAACCTGGTTTTACTCCATTTCCCAAGTAAGCAAACAGACAAGTCAAGTTTGCACCTGCAAGTGTTGCAAGTCTAGCTGACCCTGCACGTAGTGCAAGACCAAGGCAACTCATGGTAAAAGTAGAATAAGCTCTGATCACTAATCTTAATATTTACCCTTAATGCAAAGCACATCTCCTGGAGGAGATGTATGATGCTTTGTATTAAAGGCAAGGGGGGGCCACTACCCAGACCGGTTTCGACCTTTATTAAGGTCTCATCAGTAGGAGCCAGGCTAGAAATACCAAATTTTAGTAATACAGAGCTTATAAGTATTTTACCAGAACAAGTTACCATAAGGTGTTTTAACCTTATTAAATATTAAATAAAAATCTCAGGATGAGATATAAATGTAGAAAGTATTTTACCTTGGGTCTCCTCCTGAGATTTTTATTTAATATTTAATAAGGTTAAAACACCTTATGGTAACTTGTTCTTGTAAAATACTTATAAGCTCTGTATTACTAAAATCTTGGTATTTCTAGCCTGGCTCCCACTGATGAGACCTCAATAAAGGTCGAAACCGGTCTGGGTAGTGGCCCCTTGCCTTTAATACGAAGCATCATACATCTCCTCCAGGAGATATGCTTTGCATTAAGGATAAATATTAAGATTAGTGATCAGAGCTTATTCTACTTTTACCATGAGTTGCCTTGGTCTTGCACTACATGCAGGGTCAGCTAGACTTGCAACACTTGTAGGCACAAACTTGACTTGTTTGTCTGTTTGCTTACTTGGGAAATGGAGTAAAACCAGGTTTAAAATAGCTTGGTATCTTTATCAATTATTTTTCATTTTATTTATTTTTTACATGAGGCCAGAAATTTTGCTTTAGAGACTTAACATGAATCTTTTTCAGGCCACTTCAGGCCTCCAATAAACAAGACAGTGGTCTCACACTGGGCAATGATATTCATCTGCCACCTACGAGCAAACACAGGTGATGAAATTCATCCACCATCTGAAGACAATCACAAACATTCATGCCCATGGTGGGATTGAAAACTTTCAACTAGTTGGTTATAGAGAGGGTATGTTAACCAATACACATCCATTACCAGATCCTAAAATTAAAACTTTCTGCTACATAGTCACATTAAATTGGTATATATCACTACTCATTTGTATACACAACTTTATAGTCCATTCAGATCATCATGAGGATTCATTACATAAATTCTAAAATTTCTTCCCAGCTTTGCATTTGCAAAACAGCTGCAGATATCCATCCCAAATTCCAGTCCAGTATCGATAATTTTGATCCAGATGAATGTGTTATTTAACAGGTTTCAAGAATTATTAGCATCTTATATTTTTGGTCTTCTAAGACATTACTAACTGCATTAATCCATTTAGATCTCGAGTCTTTTTCTGAGTTTTTTACTGCTATCATCCTGGTATATTTAGATTGTGTCTGTTCACACATTATTGAATGCTAATGATATCACGTTCCTTTCTAATATTTAAGTTTTTAATACAATTTTGTCATTGATACCATCTGTTCACTTTTCTCAGAATTCTCACATCTGGTCTTCATTTTTTGATCAGATGTTTGGTTTCTAACAGTAAGATTGTGTATGTGTGTGTGTATATGTATATATATGATAGAGAGACTGATGGCAAGATAGCAGACATGGTTTGCAAAGTGGAGTCAGTGAAGATGAGGCAAGAGACAAAGCATATGGGGAGTGAAATGAGGACATTTGTAGATATGAATAGAAGAGTGAGGAAAGATGGCAGTGCAGAAGATGTAATGAATGATTCAAGAGCTGCTCTATGTGGAGATCATGTTATCAGAGGTGTGAATGAAAAGATGCAAAAGGTTTGTTTTCCTGGAGGTAGAATGAGCATAGATTAAAGCATTGGATATGAAGAGTAAGTAAATAAAAGTAAAAAAACAAGTAATGGTAATGAATGATTAGTTGGGAACAAAGAGAATGTAAGAATGGATATCAGGTGATTGGTGAGGAGAATAAAAGGAAGTCAGTGTGTTGCTCAGGTATTATAGTGATGAGTTCAAATGGCAAGCGAAGATCATGAATGGTATGCTAATAAAGCTGTATGAGGAGAATGGAAGGCATTTTTTTGAACATGTAAGATGAATTTGAGGGATGACTGGAATTGTATAAGGACTACATTTAAATAGGTTTGGTGTGAGTCAGCTGAAGATGCTGTTGCTGGGAGGGAGTAATGGCTACAGTGAATAGAAGATTAGAGGAAGTAAGAGGTGATGTGGAAAAGATCAGGAAAACAGAATAGGAATTGAAAGAGAGCTTGTGAATGAAGAAATTAGTAGTACAAGTAAAGATAGATATGTATGCGTGCATGTGTGTGTGTGTGAGAGAGAGAGCAGAAATGCAAGATAAATCAGGAGAACAGGGTGGAAGGGTGACACTGTATGTTGGAATACTGGATGCAAAAGTGAATGTGTGAATAGGCAGGAGTGAGATGGCCTGGGATATAGGTGCAGTATTTGTGTCTGGAGAGGATTGCACAATAGAGATAGATGGCGATAGAGAAAAATGGCTTGGGAGAGGTAGGTACGAGGATTCAACATTCAAGAGGGGATGTCAGTGGGACTTGATATAGAATTGAAATGAGATATGTTTTTTTATGAATGCCAGAAGTATCTGTTGTATTGAGTATGAAACAGAAACTATTGTATTGATCGAGTTCATTCACCCAAAAAAATAGTCAGAATAAGTGACTTGGATGAGGACAATTGCCTGACAGGAATTGAGATTAAAGAGTATGATGGTTTTCATGAAATCAGAATGGTGTTTTGAAGTAGATGCTGCTAAAGACATAGTAATGTGGAGGGCAGTGAGTGTCTTAAATAAGATTCAAACTCAGTTCTTTCTGACTAAAGGATCATCAATACTGACTGAGCCATAGAGGCCACACTTGTTATTACTTTTGTTTATTAATGATTGAAAAAATTATTACAGGCATTAATGAACATGTCGGTATTGTTTTTGTGCTTTGCATGCAAAATAAAATAATAAAAAAAAGAATGTAGACACACTGAATCAGTTTAAGACACGATCGGATGAGCTTTGTGTGTGATAGTGTGTACCTCCCATGATGAGTCACTGATATCATGGAGGTCAGATGTCAATAATAATAATCATGATAATAAAATATATTCATCTTCTGTAGAGGTTTTTTTTTTTTTCCAACTTGCAGCTTGAGCTATATGATCTTGGGGTCAAGGTTCTTCTAGGTCAGGATTGTTCTGCTTTTTTCCTCAAAAACATCAGGGCTTTATACACATTTCTGCCATGTACCCTCAAGGAGTGTACAGGATATCATAGTACTACATGAAAAATTTACATCATTACTAACTTCCTATCTACAATTTTCCTCCAAATCAGTCTGCTACTTGTCAAGACTCCAACATTATCAGATCTTATATTTCTATCGTCTAAGGCACTTTGTACCGTATCAATCCACCTATATCTTGGTCTTCCTCTGGGTCGTTTTCCTGCCAACCTGGTAGAGAACACTTGTTTTGCTAATCTTTCTTCTCCAATTCTATTTAAGTGACCATACCACCAGAGATTAGCTCTGCTAACGCATTCCTGGATGCTGACAATGTCAAGTTCTTTCCTAATATCCTCATTTTTAATATGATATTGCCATTGATGCCATCTGTTCATGCCTCTAATCTTTCTAAGGACTTTCATATCTGCGGTCTCTAGTCTTTGGTCAAGTGTTTTACTTCTGACCCAGCTCTCAGATCCATAAGTTAAAACTGGTTTGAACACTGTCTTGTATACAGCTAATTTAGTGTTCCGACTAATTTCTCTCTTATTCCATATGAATTTATTCAATTGACTTCCCACCATACCAGCTTTGCTGATTCTGTTGTCTATTTCTATATTTAATTTACCATCTTCAGTAAAAATCGTGCCTAAGTAGCTGAAATGTTTCACTTGTTCCACAGGTTCTCCATTCACAACACAGTTGACATTTTCAATGATTCTACCTATTTTCTTTGTCTTTTTATTGCTGACCTTCATACCATATCTATTACAACAGCTATTCAATTTAGTCAGAGAATCTTGCAGACTTGTAGCAGATTTATTTAGAAGTATAACATCATCCGCATAAAGCAAAGAGCTGACATTAACATCTCCGATTTTGATATCAGGTTTAATACCACTTTCCCTCATAATGTGATCCATATAGATAATGAATAACAGAGGGGATAATGTACATCCTTGTCTCACACCAGATTTAACATTAAACCATCTTCCTGTACTTCCTTCATTTCTAACTGCTGACTTACAACTCAAATAAAGACTAAGTATTGCTTGATATAATACCCCAATGACACCATATAACTGAAGCTTACTGAATAGCTTTTCTCTCTTGGCACCTTGTCATATGCCTTTTCCAAATCGACAAAACTTAAATACAGATCTTTGTTATAATAAATTTAGTTTAATCCTTTATTCAAGTGTGAGCAAACAAAGTTTGCACCTGAAAGTATCTTCAGGACTGGGTTAAGGTGGTACTACACCAGGGCAACTCGTTGCAAAGGTGGAGCAAGATACCAACACTCCTATCTCAGCATCTCCTATAATGCAAAACACATCTCCTTGCGGATATGTCTAATGTTATGCATTAAGGGAAGGGCCACTACCCAGACTAGTTTCGACCTTTATTGAGGTCTCTTCAGTGGGGGCCATATATGCAAAATGCAAAACACATCGCCTTGCATATCCGCAAGGAGATGTGTTTTGCATTATAGGAGATACTGAGATAGGAGTGTTGGTATCTTGCTCCACCTTTGCAACGAGTTGCCCTGGTGTTGTACCACCTTAACCCAGTCCTGAAGATACTTTCAGGCGCAAACTTTATTTGCTCACACTTGGATAAAGGATTAAACTAAATTTATTATAGTCTAACCAAGTGAAAAATAAACTTTCAAGATCTTTGTTATATTCCCATGCTTTCTCGACTATTTGTCATAAAGTGAAGATCTGATCCTGACAGCCTCTATTTGGCCTGAATCCAGCTTGTTCTTCACCAAGCTTTTCTTCCACAATTCTTCTCAACCGTTTCTCAAGTATACTTGCATAGATCTTGCCAGGAACACTCAGTAGGGAAATACCTCTGTAATTCTCACATTCAGTTTTATTTCCCTTTTTATATATGGGTACTATGAGAGCTCTACTCCAATCATCGGGAATTCGTCCCTCTATTCAGGCTTTCTGAACTATGCAGTGCAGCCACTGTAAGACTTTTATACCACCATACTTCAGCATTTCTGGTCGATTATCACCTACTCCTGCTGCCTTTCCACATTTCAAGCCTTTGATGGCTTTTTCTACTTCAAATATGGATATGTATTCCTGACTGCATGCCTGGTCAGTGTTTTTTATCACTGTGCTGTCATCACTGCTTGTTTCATTTAGCAGTTTTTCAAAGTAATTACTCCATGCTTCAAGGATATCTTTTTCTCCTGTTTTCATGTCACCTTTATCATCTCTAACTCCTTTCACAGCACTCTTTTCTCCATTCCTAAGCTTCTTCAACAACCTCCAGAATATTTTGCCATTTTCTTGATATTTATTTTCTATATTCTTGCCAAAGTCCTGCCATGACTTTTGTTTAGCTAGTATTACACACTGTTTAGCTTTCTTACATTTGTTTCTGTATTCTCTAAGAGCACAAGCTGACTTATTTGCCAGGAACTTTTGATATGCTTTCTTCTTTTCCTTCACTGCCTCTTTAACTTCCTGTATCCAAAAGGAAGTTCTGATTTTTTTATCCTTGCACACAACCTCACCACATGCCTCTCTGGCAGAATCAATCAATGTTTTCTTCAGAGTTTGTCACTGAATCTCCAAGGTTTGATTCCTGTTCTCAAACTCTCATTTTCTTTTCAATAATCTTTCTGTATTTTAGTCAACAGTTCACACCTGAGAGCTGCTCAACTTTTATTCGCTTTAAAACTTTCTTGCATGTTATTCTTTTCAATATGAAATTCAATTTTATCCTGCTCAAGACTAAATAGTGTTCACTTCCAATTTCAAATCCTCTGTACACTCTAGTGTCCTGCACCAGGGAGAAAACATCACTATCAACAATAACATAGTCAATGAGACTTTTCTTATTCCTTGCCTCTTCTCTCCATGTGAATTTATGCACATTTTTATGTTGGAACATGGTGTTAGTAGTAACCAGTCCATGTCCTGAGCAGAAATCCAACAGATATTTGCCATTATTATTAGCTTTGCTCTTTTCTCCAAATTTTCCCAAAATATTTTTGTATGTCTCACAATCATTTCCTACTCTGCTATTTAGATCCCACAAGGACCAACTTTTCCTTTTTCATTGTGTCAGTTGCTTTTTCTAAAGCCTCAAAAAATTCCTCCACGTCTACCTTAGTAGAACCTTCTGTGGGACCATAGGCACAAATAAGTCTCATTGTCCAGTTCCCCATTCTCATATTTGCCCACATTACTCTACTTGAGACTGACTGCCATTCAAGAAGATTAGCCTCGTATTTTGTGTTGAAGACTATGGCTACTCCTTCTTTTCCTTGATTGTCATTGCCTGAATATAACATTTTGTATTTATTGCTCAGAAAGATCTCACCAGTTTTGGTCTCTTTTGTTTCAGTCACCCCTATTATGTCGATCTGGTACTTATCTAATTCCTCAACTAGCTCCATTTCTTTGCCATTCAGGCTTCTTATGTTGATAGTACCGATCTTTAACTCTGGTGATGTTGAGTTGGGGTTTGTTTTCAGGTTTGTTCCAGTAGCTGACTTTTCGCTGTTCGCCCTGGTTCCCTGGCGAAAACAATGGGGGCCTTGTTTAAACAGGCGACACCCCAGCCGGCATGAAATTTTGTCATGTTGTACCATGATATTTTATTTTGGTTTAACCAATAAGAATACAATTTGGTCGGCTAAATCCCAAATTTCCAGCCCATCCTTGTTCATTCAGTATCAAAGTAGATACCCAACAGGGTGCACCACGAGAAGGTGAGGATTGGACATTAGGTTAGAAGCCCTGGTCGGTTCTCCGCATTCCTTTAAAGGCTATGTGGAGGTCTCCTCTCAGTTATACAGCTTTGACCCTTAAGCACCCCAGTTGCACCACTAACATATAGAATATATTCTTCTGCTTGGTCAAACTTTGAAATCTTCTTGGATTGCACTTAGTATGGAACCTATCCCTTGACCTTTCTGCATAAGGTGAACTCTTAGATTAAAGACTGTGCAGCCTCAACCTTGGGATCACAGAAACTCCCAAGCCTCTCTAGCAGAACAAGGTAATAATCTATAGGAGACGATTTTGTTGCATTATCAGCTTGATAAATTGGGTAACTCATGAAGTTCGCGTACGTTTTTCCACTCTAGATGTCTAATGTTTCTGAGATGAAAGGTGAATTAATAATAATAATCATTAACTATTATAATAATTATTATAATTAACATCTGACCTCCATGGAGTCAGAGAGAGAGTCATTGTGGGAAGTACACACTATTGCACACAAAGCTCATCCAACCATGCCTTAAACTGATTGAATGTGTCCACATTCAGGCAATGCATTCCACTCACCAACCACTCTCCATGCAAAGAACCTTCTCCCCACACCTCTGTTCACACCCTTCTTATACAGTTTACAGCAATGGCCTCTTGTTCTACTCCCTCTCCCATTCCATGAAAAATCTCTTCCATGTCAACCTGATAACAAACCCTGACTACCTTATATGTCTCAGTCGTATGTCATATCCCCCCCCTCTTCCTCCTATTCACAGGTTTTGCAACTTACATTTTCTCGCAATCTGTCCTTGTATCCCACATTCTAAAGACCACTACTGACCACCTTTGTGAATCTTCTCTGGACCCTTTTCAGCATATCCTCATCACCATGAAAACTCAGTGACCAAATCTGTGCACAATACTCCATATGAGGCCTCTTCAAGGACTTATACAATGGCATCATAACCTCTCTATTTCTGCACGTCAAGGTCCTCTGTATCATTGCCGCAATTTGCACAATGTGGCCCCTAGATCTCTCATCTCATAATTTTGAATATAGTATGAGAAGTTATGGCAATTAAAGTTATGTATATTTATTATTTTTTTTATATCAGTCCCACATGTGAAAGGTTGCAAATCCTATAGTATATCAGTGCTGTATGTGGGAAAGTGAGCAAGAAATAAAACAGAATCTCGTGATATGTTTTTGAAGAACTGGAGATTGGTCATTCCATATGAAATTATCAAATTAAAAAATTAAACCACAGCTGTATAATTTTGTATTTTCACAAAAGTGGGTTATTTGGTTATTCTGTCTTTTAGATGGTAGAAAAAAAATTTTTTTTTTAGATATTTCCTGGTTTCCTATTAATTAAGGTGGCTGATTTTTACTCTGTTCATTTGCAGAATTTTTACAATTTCAGAGAATTTTACAATTAATTGTAGCTTATTTCCATATTATCTAGCATGTAACAATGTCAAATTCGTGTAGTTATCAGACTTGTATAAATGTAGCTTAATTCAATATTGATTTTCCTTTTGGACATCTTAAAAAGTCCTCATAAATATTAACTGAGTTTACCTATTGTGTTTTCAATGTAACTTACACCTACATCATTGACAATAAACATGCTGTCAGTGCATCAGTTAATGCACTTTGCTCCTTCTCATTAAGGGGTAATCTAATGTTAATGACAAGGGTTCTCTTTTCCAGTGAATGAATGTTATTTTTTCAAGCATTAATTTCAATACCATTAGTTAAGGTGGTTGTTTATTTTGCACACATGTACAAATGTGGTCATATAATAAAATCTTACTCATTTTCTCATTTGGTTCATCAAAGTTGTTTATGCTTATGGAAGAAGCTGTTGGTAAAAGATATAGTATATTGTTTATACTAGAAAGGTGTAAACAATAATGCACAGGAAACTAACTTGAAACTGATTTATTTAAACTAAAGATCCAATTTACCAGAGCGTCCTCTGTGTTAAAAAAAAAAAAAAAAAAGAACTAAGAAGGTAAAGAATGAAAAAAAAAAAAAGTATTGCTTCACTTACCTATTCATCTTCCTATTTAAGATATTAATATTTTACAGCTCCTAATTTCAGGTTCTTGATATCCTCTCAACTTAATACAGGATCTTATGTTTGACATCCCTCTGGATTTGGGTACCTATCTTTTGGACTATTCATAAAGCAACAGTAGCCTACATGCTTACTGGC
Organism: Typopeltis vanoorti; assembly: GCF_054136105.1. NCBI lineage: Eukaryota > Metazoa > Arthropoda > Arachnida > Uropygi > Thelyphonidae > Typopeltis > Typopeltis vanoorti. The sequence goes on from NC_143566.1 coordinate 92,662,156, forward strand.
CTTTTGCACATTCCAGTGGTCTTAACTGAATTCTTCTATATATTCTTAAAAGGAAAACCTTGCCACTCTGTGTATGAGTCCAGGTAATTCACCTTCCGTTGAAAAGGCACTTTCATTTGAGACAGAAGTATTCCTCATGTCAGTGATATGAATCAGTCTGAGGCCTTTTGCACCTAAAGGATATGTGTTATCATCCTTCCAACTGCACTATGGAAGAATGACTAGTCGGCCTTGACCATTACCTAGCCTGATTACTTGCTCTAATGATTGATATGAAATTCTAATTTAAACAAATGAAATTATGAACTTTATCAGGCTGATACATTATTTTTAGATGGATGTTCTGGATTGCTTAAACATTAAAATTTTGAATGATAGCATGGCCATAACTGAATGAACAAACTGAATGACATAACTGAAGTTTAAATAACATATTTATTATCTATTTTGCTCTTATTAAGGATACCACTGATAAGTGGTATCCTTATCAGTGTCTCTCTTATTCTAGAGACACCCACCTGAAGATAAGGTGGCATATCCATGGTTTACTGCCATATGTCATTAATGCTTACAATTAGATCCACAGTAACTACCACAATACTTGTTAGCAGACTTAAAATTCATTCACCATCTCCACTGGTAGTACATTCCACTTGCTTACCATTCTCCAAGCAGAAAACCCACTCTTCACTCACGTCAAGGATGAATTCTTGTTTTTCTCTTCACCTTATTCTTCCATAATTTTTGGCAGTTTATGTATTATATATTATGCTATGTTATTCAACTTTGCCAAATTATGCATAAAGAGGAATTATTGAAAGTAAGTTTGATTTGCAAGTAGGTAGTAATGTATTTATTACAGTGGATGTAGAGTGTAATTTTTATTTTTCTTGGCATGGACAGGAAACCAGAAAAAAAAAAAAAATATATTATTCAGGACTTCATGGAACCAAAAGACTCACTGTAACCGATGGCCTCTTGTTCTTGTCCCTTCTCCCTGTTCTACCATATGAAATATCTCCCAGTATCGATCTTGTAACTAATCTTGTCTATTATGCACAACAGAAAGGAAGTATGCTTTGCTTTGTGGGACACTAAGGCAATTGATATGAAGTCATCAGCCTCTATATACAAGTAGCCTAGTCATGAAGTTACTTCATGTGCAAATTTTGTTTGCTCACACTTGAATAAAGGATTAAATATAATTTTTTTTGGCAAGTTTAATCTAGCATGCTATTCATTACTTTTTTTTTTTTGATGTGTAGTTATATAAATCTCATTATATATATATATATATATATATATATATATAACTCAAAACTAGGGGTGCTTAAGGGTCAAAGCTGTATAACTGAGAGGAGACCTCCACATAGCCTTTAAAGGAATGCGGAAAACCGACCAGGGCTTCTGACCTAATGTCCAATCCTCACCTTCTCGTGGTGCACCCTGTTGGGTATCTACTTGGATACTGAACGAATGAGGATGGGCTGGCAATTTGGGATTTAGCCGACCAAATTGTATTCTTATTGGTTAAACCAAAATAAAAAATGATGGTACGATATGACAAAATTTCATGCCGGCTGGGGCGTTGCCCGGTTAAACAAGGCCCCCGTTGTTTTCACCAGGGAACCAGGGTGAACAGCGAAAAGTCAGCTACTGGAACAAATCTGAAAACAAACCCCAACTCAACATCACCAGAGTTAAAGACTGGTACTGTCAACATAAGAAGCCTCAATGGCAAAGAAATGGAGCTAGCTGAGGAAGTAGATAAGTACCAGATCGACATAATAGGGTTGACTGAAACAAAAAAGCCCAAACTAGTGAGATCTTTCTGAGCAATAAATACAAAATGTTATATTCAGGCAATGACAATCAAGGAAAAGAAGGAGTAGCCATATTATTCAACACAAAATACGAGGCTGATCTTCTTGAATGGCAGTCAGTCTCAAGTAGAGTAATGTGGGCAAATATGAGAATGGGGAACTGGACAATGAGACTTATTTGTGCCTATGGTCCACAGACGGTTCTACTAAGGTAGAAGGGGAGGAATTTTTTGAGGCTTTAGAAAAAGCAACTGACACAATGAAAAAGGAAAAGTTGGTCCTTGTTGGGGATCTAAATAGCAGAGTAGGAAATGATTGTGAGACATACAAAAATATTTTGGGAAATTTTGGAGAAAAGAGCAAAGCCAATAATAATGGCAAATACCTGTTGGATTTCTGTTCAGGACATGGACTGGTTATTACTAACACCATGTTCCAACATAAAAATGTGCACAAATTCACATGGAGAGAAGAGGCAAGGAATAAGAAAAGTCTCATTGACTATGTTATTGTTGATAGTGATGTTTTCTCCCTGATGCAGGACAGCAGAGTTTACAGAGGATTTGAAATTGGAAGCGATCACTATTTAGTCTTGAGCAGAATAAAATTGAATTTCGTATACTGAAAAGAATAACATGTAAGAAAGTTTTAAAGCGAATAAAAGTTGAGCAGCTCTCAGATGTGAACTGTAGACTAAAATACACAAAGATTATTGAAGAAAAAATGAAAGAGTTTGAGAACAGGAATCAAACCTTGGAGATTCAGTGGCAAACTCTGAAGAAAACATTGATTGATTCTGCCAGAGAGGCATGTGGTGAGGTTGTCTGCAAGGATAAAAAAAATCAGAACTCCCTGGTGGACACAGGAAGTTAAAGAGGCAGTGAAGGAAAAGAAGAAAGCATATCAAAAGTTCCTGTCAAATAAGTTAGCTTGTGCTCTTAGAGAATACAGAGACAAATGCAAGAATGCTAAATATTGTGTAAAACTAGCTAAACAAAAGTCATGGGCGGACTTTGGCAAGAATATTATTATTATTATTATTATTGTTCCGGGAAACTCCAAGGAGTCGACAGACTCATCGAGGGAGGCCCTAAACAACATGGTTTTGTGAAGGGTAGATCATGCCTCAGTAATATAGAAAATAAATATCAAGAAGGTGACAAAATATTCTGGAGGTTGTTGAAGAAGCTTAGGAATGGAGGAAAGAGTGCTGTAAAAGGAGTTAGAGATGATAAAGGTGATATGAAAACGGGAGAAAAAGAAATCCTTGAAGTATGGAGTAATTACTTTGAAAAACTGCTAAATGAAACAAGCAGTGACGAAAGGTAGCAGGAATAGATGATATTCGACCAGAAAAGCTGACGTATGGTGGTATAAAAGTCTTACAGTGGCTGCACTGCATAGTTCAGAAGGCCTGGACAAAGGGACGAATTCCTGATGATTGGAGTAGAGCTCTAATAGTACCCATATATAAACAGGGAAATAAAACTGAATGTGAGAATTACAGAGGTATTTCCCTACTAAGTGTTCCTGGCAAGATCTATGCAAGTATACTTGAGAAACGATTGAGAAGAATTGTGGAAGAAAAGCTGGGTGAAGAACAAGCTGGATTCAGGCCAAATAGAGGCTGTCAGGATCAGATCTTCACTTTACGACAAATAGTTAATGTTGAAAGTTCATTTTATTTTATTTTATTTTATTTTATTTTTGTACTACCTTACCCCAGTCCTGAAGATACTTTCGGGCGCATACTTTGTTTGCTCACACTTGGATAAAGGATTAAACTAAATTTATTATAGTCTAACCAAGTGAAAAATAAACTTTCAACATCTTTCTCTAAATCCAGAGTAATTTAATAATAAAAAAGGTGTGCACACCTTTTGGCAACTCCTATTGGTAGAGATGACCTTGCAATTGCTTCTGCCTGGTATCTCCACATCTGGACCTGGTTCCCACTGAAGAGACCTCAATAAAGGTCGAAACTAGTCTGGGTAGTGGCCCTTCCCTTAATGCATAACATTATACATATCTACACGGAGATGTGTTTTGCATTATGGGAGATACTGAGATAGGAGTGATGTAAGCTTGCTCCACTTTTGCAACGAGTCGCCCGGTGTTGTACTACCTTACCCCAGTCCTGAAGATACTTTCAGGTGCAAACTTTGTTTGCTCACACTTGGATTAAACTAAATTTATTATAGTCTAACCAAGTGAAAAATAAACTTTCAATATATATAATGCAATTAAGAAATAGAATGCAAACCGACAAAGAAATACAAATATCTCTAGCATAACATAATCAGACACATCCAAGTCGAGAGCAGTCAGCAGAATTAGTGATACATGCAAAAATTTTTAAAGAACTTTGTGGAATAATATATATTATTATTTATTTTCATAAAGTTTTATAATAGCAATGGTATATATTACTATATCCTCACTTGATCATATAACAAAACCAACTGCAGATGTATTGCCAGTGCACAGCAGAGCAGAAGCAGACAAACACCAATATAATAATAATAATGTTTAAATTGTACATCAGCAGTTAGATTTAAAAGAAGTGCATGAAGATGGTTATATGTAAAATTAGATGTATGATAAGGGTGCTTCTCTTCATCATCGATCGATTAAACCTAATATCAAAGTTCTTTGCTTTATGCAGGTGATGATGTACACCTAAATGAATCCAGTGCAAGAATTCAGGATTTTTTAGCTAAAGTGAATAACAGCTGCAACAAATTTTAGCATGAAAATTAGAAGTAAAAAGACCAAAACTTGAAATTAGGCAGGAATGTGAAAAACTTCAACTGCATTCTTAACAGAGAACCTATAGAATGAGAAAAATATTTCAACTTATTTAGGCACAATTTTTAATAAAGATGGCAATTAAATTATGGAAATAGTCAACAGAATAAGAGAGTAATTAGCCAAAACACTAAATTAGCAGTATACAAGTAATGTTCGAACCAATTTTAACAACAATTGAGAGTTGGGTTCGAAATAAAGCACTTGATCCAAAGACTATAAACCACAGATATGAGAGGTCTGAGAAAAATTAGGGAAGTGAACAAATGACATCAGTAGTAGAATCATATTCAAAATTAAGGTATTAGGAAGGATATTAACATTCACAAATGTGTGTGCAGAGCTAACCTAAAGTGATATAGTCACTTAAAAGAGAGGAAAGGTTAGCAAAACAGATGTTTGATGCCAAGATGACAGGAAAAAAGACCTGGAGGAATAAGACTAAGATCTAGCTGGATCAATGCAGTCAGAAGTACTCTAGAACAGTGCTTCCCAAACTTCTGGATGTATTTATATTCAATACAAAACATACACAGCGAATATTGCAAAAATCAAATGCATATATTACATTTTTTATTTCTTACCGTTTGGTTCTGAAGACGATGCGGGCTGTTCTGGTAAAATATGAAATACTGTCCTTTTTTTGAGTTTGTTTCTGCTTCTTCTGATTGTTCGCGGGAATTTTTTTATTATTTTTTATCGGCCACTTATCCATCTCAGGGTTAAATTTTTTAACGTAGAATAGATCAAATAATATCACCACTTACCGATACTGGCACACCACAGACCGATAACATGAAATTAGTCAATATTACCTGAATAAGGGAATCCCTGAACCAGGAACATTTTTCTCTTTTGTGACTTTTCTCCCTTTAAGGTAATTAAGCCTAACGCTAAACAGACAGCAAAGGCAGGTTATTAAAACGTGCATATGATTGGTGCGGTATTAACAAAAGATCATGCAACCGAAAGATAAAAGCGTAGCTGACAATTGCGTTGAAATGCTAACTCTCTTCAACTGAATTCCATATGTGAAACTGCCATAACATTCATTATATATATATATATATATATATATATATATATATTACTTAGTTTTAACACATAATCCTTTATCCAACTGTGAGCAAACAAAGTTTGCACCTGAAAGTATCTTCAGGACTGGGGTAAGGTGGTACAACACCAGGGCACTCCTTGAAAAGGTGGAGCAAGCTACCAACACTCCTATCTCAGTATCTCCGATAATGCAAAACACATCTCCTTGCGGAACATCCGCAAGGAGATGTGTTTTGCATTATGGGAGATACTGAGATAGGAGTGTTGGTAGCTTGCTCCACCTTTTCAAGGAGTGCCCTGGTGTTGTACCACCTTACCCCAGTCCTGAAGATACTTTCAGGTGCAAACTTTGTTTGCTCACACTTGGATAAAGGATTAAACTAAATTTATTATACTCTAACCAAGTGAAAAATAAACTTTCAACATTAGTTTTAACACTTTTACGAATTTTAACACGTTTGGTTGAATTTTATTGCTGCCTTGGGAAATCGAACGCACACACATCTAATTAATAACAATAGTTTTTAGTTATATACTGTGTTTGCCCATGCAACATATGGTTTTTGTTTACTCATACAGAAACTATATAGCATAGTTTCTGTATGAAGGGACATGTGATTCATTAATTAGTGTGTTTTTATCCCAGTTGTCTCTAATTGTACTATTTGTTGAGAAATATATTACACAGACTCCTCATACCTTATTCACTGGCATAATAAAAGTACTTGTTTTTATTGCCTCTGCAGTATTGTGGCTGTTAGGGAGGGCGTGTTGTTTACCACTGCAAGCGAGTTACTATCTCCCCACATGTACTTGTTTAAGCTTTTTTTCATGTGTGAAGTATATGCGAAACTTTTATTGGTAACAGAAAACTAGCTCGGATGACAGTGATAATATAAAACGAGTTTTGATATGTATATAAAATCAATATCAACAGTCCCTGATTATGAACTGTGTGATGAAAGGGACAGGAAGATTTGGAGCTTCCCTGGAGAGCATTCAAAGTAAATACAATTAACCACTGCTTTGAAATGAAGCATATAAATATGCAATATTTACTAATATTCATTAAGCGCCGAAATACGCAGGAAGCAAAGTTTGTGAACCAACACCAATGTGTGAATTTTTCCATTAAAATATAAAAAAATAACAAAAAAGAAATAATAAATAATAAAAGTTAAGTATGTTTCTTTTAAAATAAAAAAAAATCTACTTAGTCTTAAAACATTTTAAATTTGTTTTCATTATTTTACGGCCCCCAAGGGGGCCGCGGCCCACAGCTTGGGAAGCGCTGCTCTAGAAGACAGAAATATAAGATTTGACAATATTAGTGTTCTTACAAATGATAGATTAATTTGGAGGAAAATTACTAAGTAATAATGTAAACTTAATCATGTAGTACTGGCATAGTATTCTGTACACCCCTTTGAGGGTACACAGAAGAAAATTGCTGCTGCTGCTCATGATGATGATGTTATTGTTAACAATGTATACTGACTAATAACAAAACTACTGACTAATGTTAGATAATTAGGCCGGCAAAGGTTGGTCGATTGGTAGAGCCTCTGCTACTAATGGCTCCGTTAAGTAAGTTTGAGCATGGTTAGTAGTTGGAAGGGAACCAATCGTTCGATGCTGTTAGCACACTCTCCCTCGATGAGTCTTTGGACTCCCTGGAGGTGTCAAATAATAATAATAATAATAAAAATTACAACGACTAGATTTGGACTTAGTAGAAAAATCTAGTGTTGCAGAACATGTACAGTAAAAGATAAAAATATCTGCTGTGGGAATTATTGTTTTAAATGCTAATCACGATACTGTATAATCTATGAAATTTATGTACTTTTCTTTCTCCACACTTAAACAGGTATAAAAATATTCTCATTTAATGCAAATTACATATATGCATGTTTGTGATGATACCAAAAATCACAGAGAGGTTAGTATAACATATTGTTATACTAAAAGCATTCACACACACATAATGCCTTATATTATTACAGGCATTATTCTTTAACAAATCACCAAATCTTTCCTGCATAGCTGCTTAAAGAAAAATAAGCCTAAGCAAATTAGAGGGTCAAAAGGATTTTTTTTTTTTTGTTATTGTTTTATTTATTTTGTAATCAGGGCCGTCGCCAGATTAGATCACACTCTGAGGCAAACAATTAACTATCACTCCTGATGGATTATAAGACAAAAATATAATAAAATCTCCAATTGCTGTTTTGTTTTTATTACAACAGAAACATTAATGCAAAACAATTGCATAATAATATTAATTAAATGTTTGCACTACAGGAATATCGCACAATAAAGCTGTTTATAAGCTCTTCTAAATTTAAATTATAAGCTATGTCCACCTCTATCGATATAGTTGCTAGACCAACCAATCTTTCTTGGGTCATTGCTATTTGCAAATAATTTTTAATTACTTCAAGCTTGGAAAAACTTCTTTCTGCACTTGTTACCCTAACAGGAATTGTTAACAATATCCTTAGGGTTGTGGTTACATTGGGATAAATTTCTACGATTTTGGTTTTATATATATATATATATATATATAAAACGTGTGTGTGATAAAATTTAGTGAGGACCACTTTTCTCTATTATTTTTGAGGGAATTTTTAATTCTTCAAATAAATCTATTGCATCTACATCAGATGTAAAATATCTTGTTGCCCTAATACCCTTAATTAAGCAATGCCATAAGACAGGCTGCCTCTATGTTACACCTTGTCGCGGTACTGTTTGTAATCAAAGACATCATGTAATTCTGAACCAAATGAAATCACTGTAATGTTTTTTAATTTGTTTTGATGAATAAATATCTTTATTATGCTTTCCCTCAGACCACTGCTACCTCACTAAAGGAAAATCCTCTTTCAGTAGAATTATCTGTTACAATGAAATGCTTAATTTTTATCTCAGTTTTTTGAAATCTTTACATATTCTGGTAAGACAAGTTAATTTTATGAGGTTGAGTGATTATTTTGGATTAGCAGCAAAAAGGCCATTGTGAATTATGGGTATTGAAGATGTATTTTCCTTCCTCATGGAAGGAAAAGCTATAATTTCCCAAATGGAGGAGGGGAGCTCCGTCTGAGAACTCAGCATTGTTTGAAAAAAGTTTAGGTAAAAAAAAAAAATCCTTGTCAACTGGTATGTGCTTTATTAACTATGCTGCAGAGGCATCTAATGAATGAAACAAGCATTAAGAGAGTAGTATCGAATTCTAAAGGGTTAAAAATTGCTTCATAACATTATAACTTTATAAAGTTATGAAACACATTATAACATTACATCTAAAGTACAAGCAGTTCCCACTTTACGAGTTTTCTTTTTTTTTTTTTTTTTTTCAAGTATCAACAAAATTAAAAATATGAACATTAATAGCAATAATAAATGCTAAACACTTATAAATACGGCATTTCAGTCAGACCGTATGCATAACTGTACACTACATACAGTATTACTGTGCTCGGTTTATTGGTACAGTAGAGATTCCCAGTTTACTGATAATTTTGAAGAACCAGCAGAGATTGTACAAAATGAAACAGAAGTGGGAGTTAATATTGATAACCAATTGCAGCTTGAGGTTTTCTACAACTGGCATCACTTCGAAATGAAAACCTCTTTAAGATGGCAAAATGTGAAGAAAAGCTGGGAAAGAAGAAGATTTAACAGCTGAAACTCTCATTCCTTCACTTTCAAGACAAAGCTTTTCAACACAGAGCAAACAATTGAGATTTCTGCATCATAAGATTCAAATTTTGAGTGGAGTAAAAAAGTTGCTAGAGGTTTATAAAATGCTTATGCATGCTATCATGAAATTTGGAAAGAAAAGAGACAGCTATCTTGGAAATATCTAAATAAATGACCCTTATAATTTGCACGATTTTAGAGGTTATGTTCATTTCTCATCATCATCATCATCATCATAGTGCTAATTACGGATATAGACCATTTTGGTCTGTTCCAGTCTCATTATCCATCTAATCGGTTTATATTTTATTTGTTTAGGATATAGGGTGTTGGCTGTTCGGTTTACATGTTCTATCCTTTTTTGTTTATAATTTAAGAATTTTATAATTAAAGAACTAAAGTTAAAGTTAGAACTAAAGTTTTAAAGTTAAGAAAACATATAAACTATGAAACAAATACATAGTATAAACTTATAAAATATCTTTGTTCCTTTTTTGGTCTAATAATGTATATTTTGCAGTTCTTCTCATAAATCTCATTTCACTTGTTTTTATTCTTTGTTTATCTTGTTTGTTTATTGCCCATATTTCACTGCCATATAATAATGTGGGCACTGCTAAAGTATTGTATATTTTCTAGCGTGTTTCTTCTTGTACTATATTTGGGTTGAGTATTTATCAGGCCTATAATCTGTAAAAATTTTGAAGTTTTTAATTTTATGTCTTTTTCTCCTTCATATGATATTTCACATCCAAGATAACTGAAAGTATTTATCTGTTCTATTACTTTATTAATAACTATTTTACTTCTAACTGGAGTCTGTCCACAAAATGCCACTGTTTTAGTTTTATCTATGGATATTTTCATTCCAAACTATTCTACTTTAACATTTAAATATACTGGTCTTTGTAAATTGTCTTCCTTATCTGATATTATTACCTGATCATCTGCAAATAACAGCTTATTTATTTTGTTATTCTAGGAAATTTCTATACCTGGACTGTTTAATGCATTCCACTGTATTAATATTTCAATAATATAAATATTGAAAAGTGTTGAAGACAAAGGAATCCCTGTCTTACTCCTTGGTTTATAGATTGTTTTTTTTTTTTTCTTTTCAGAAATATTTTCATTTATTTTTATTTCATTATTTTTGCATATATTCAATATAATATAGTAATAAAAATAGGTATATTTATTCTTTGTAATTTATCAAAAAGTATACTTTGTCAAATACTTTTTTGTAATCTATAAACAAAAGATGAGTTTCTAAATTAAGTTCTCTTCTTTTTTCTATAAGTAGTTTTAAACAGAAAGCTGCATCTATTGTAGAGCATCCTTTTCTAAATCCATTTTGACATTCTAATAATATTTTTTCACTGTATATTTTCAATTTTTTCATTAAATATTCTACTATATATTTTGTAGCATGTATTCAATAAACTAATACTTCTGTAATTAGCAGGTTTTGTTTTATCCCCTTTTTTAAATATAGATATTACTATACTTGTATTCCATTCTATTGATATTTGTCCATTTGTATATACAGGTAACCCTCATATAATGCGGATGTTAGGTTCCACAGAAATGCCGCGTTATATAAATCGCATTATGCGAGACTCAGATCACATAGAAAAAGTAGGGTTATGTTCCGAAATCGTTTTTTTTAAAAAATTATATAAACAATGACATATCCAACAAAAAATATTCTTATTTAATTCAGGTAATTCATGTAAGATAAGAAAACATATAAACTATGAAACTAATTATTATTATTATTACGGGCAACTCCAAGGAGTCGACAAACTCATCAAGGGAGGCCCTAACATCATGTCAAGAACAACTATTCGTTTTTCACACAGTATCTATCATACCTCGCCTTAAACTCATTCACGGTCATAGCACCCACAACAGACTCTGGCAGCTTATTCCACTCATTTACCATTCTCCAAGTAAAGAACCTAGCTCTAACACCCCTGTTAACCACATTTTTTGCCCAACTTCCATGTATGGCCCCTAGTCCTCCCACCACCAGCCCTATTCTCAAAAATATCTTCTGGATTAATCTTATAGAAACCCTTCAGTAATTTGAATGTCTCAATCATATCACCCCTTTTCTGCCTATCAACCAATTTTTGCAACCCACAAATCTTCAATCTGCTCTTATAAGGTTCATTCCACAGACCTGCTACCATCCTGGTCACTCGTCTCTGGATCCTCTCCACCTCCTCCCCATCAAGAAGAAACCCTGGCACCCATATCTGGGCACAGTAGTCCAGATGGGGTCTTATCAGGGCTCGATATAGAGGAACAATAACTTGTTTGTCTCGGCTTGTTAAAGTATTTTTCAGTAACCGAGTGATTTGATGAGCTGTTTTAGCCACTTTTGCAATGTGCCCCCTAAACTTCAATTCCCTATCCACCAACAATCCCAAATCCCTGGCCTCATCAATCTCCTGGAGTACGGTTCCATCGATGTCATATACTGCTGCTAATCTTTTCACTCCAAAATGCATAACCTTACACTTTGCCACATTAAATTGACATCCATTCTCCTTAGCCCAGTCCTCCAAACTATCCAAATCATCCTGCAAAATTTTGACATCCTGTGCACTCACAACTGCTCTACCCAACTTTGCATCATCAGCAAACAAGGGAACACTTCCTCTCAGATACTTTCCTATATCGTTAATAAACAAATTGAAAAGTAGTGGTCCAAGAACAGAACCCTGCAGCACACCACCAGTTACATGCCGTCTTTTGGACTCTACTCCTGAATAAACCACTCTCTCTGATATCTCTCATCAACCACTCTACTATCCATCTCACCAACCCTATATGCTGCAGTTTACTGATTAGAATTCCATGTGGTATCCTGTCAAAGGCCTTAGCAAAGTCCAGTAGAATCACTGTAAACCCATTACCCTTATCCAGTTTAGCCGTCACTGTGTTATAAAACGTGAGCAAGTTACTGAGGCATGATCCACCCTTCACAAAACCATGTTGTCCCCCCATACAGTATCCCATTTTCATCTATCCAATCCTGTATTCTTCTCTTGACTAGTTTCTCCAAGACCTTGACAACGATTCCTGATATGCTAATCGGTCGGTAATTTACAACAGCAGTCTTGGAACTTCGTCCGCGCGGTTAGCCTAGTGGCTTTGCGCTTCGCAACCATATGTCTGGGGAAGGAGTGTCCTAGGTTCGATTCCCGTCGGAGACGTGAGGAGCTGAAGAATCTTCCTCAGCCATAGCCAAGTTAGCCGGTCTTGGGCGCGGGCAGTAGGGTTTTTCCCGCCAGTTTATCTGGTGTTTTTCATCCCGCAAGCAGGCAAACCGGCCCCGTGAACACACACGGATACAGCCAAGAATACCTTGAGGCATAGAAGTGACCATTCTATACTCGTATTTCGGTTATGAAATCCAAGCATGCTTGGAAGGTTGTGGGCCTTAAAGGCCTGTTAAAGCCATTGGGATAGATAGATAGTCTTGGAACTTCCTTTATGCAGTGGAACTATTTCCCCCTCTTTCCACCCCCTTGGGACTAACCCAGACCCGAGACTCAGATTAAACAGAATGGTCAAGGGTACTGACAATTCTTTAGCCGCTTCATGTACGACACGAGCTGGTATACCATCCAATCCCGACATTGAGGTTTTGTAATAGACTACTCACCTCCACCTCATTCACCACAATTCCCGTATAAACTTTTGGTTCATTCATTTCTGCAATGTCACCATCTGGATGATATACTCTTGCAAAATGCTCGCTCAGTAATTCAACTATATCAACTGATTCAGTTACCTCCCTACCATCGACATTCTTTAAAATCATTCTGCCATATACATTTTTTCTTCTACTTGCAACATATCGAAAAAACTGTTTAGGATTGTCTTTAGCCTGCATGGCCAATGTTTTTCGTAATCCTTTTTTGCTTTTCTAAAATAAAAGTACAAATTTATAAAAATACAAATTGTACGTAAACTTCATTGCCCATAATGCATAAATGTTTTAGGCAAAATAAAATAAAGTGCATGTTTTAATCATCATCACTGTCTTCAAAACTACCGATTTCGTAGATGTTCTTTATTTACGAGTGGTTGGACGTCGTCGTCGCTTGAAATCTCTTGGACATCATTTGTATAATTCTCATTGCATACTTCGGCTGGTTTAGTTATCAAGAATTCAGTAATAAGACCTTGCTTACCACTATGCTGCAATTTTTTTATTAAGTTCATAATATGGAGCTAAACAAATTTCCAAATGTCTCGTGAATTTTCTAGAGCGCTCCATTGAGAGATCATTATCCATAAAATAACTTCCTAACTTTCTTTCCAAGTCCAATCCTTCTGCTAATTTCTTTAAACTGAATTATTTAATGGATTCATCACAATCAGAATCTTTGGCAGAACTTTCCCCGCCATTTGGTTCGACATCATCTATTAATTGAATCAGTTTCTCCTCATTTAAATCTATTTACCCATCGATTAATTCACTAATTTCGTTTTCAACCATATCGCAAAAGCCCTCTAAGTGGCCATCACTATAAAAATAATATTTTTACTTAAAAAAGCATTACATATTGTATGTAACTCACCAGAAAATAAAGTGCTCGGCTTGAGATTAATACAGTTATGATTTTTAATGTGCTTTCCTGGCAGAAAACGAAGACAATTTTCAACAAAAAACACTTTATATGGTAAACAATTGATGTACATGCAAGCTAAAGGGTATTTCCCCTAATATAAATTCGGTACTTATAACTGCATACGCGATATGGACAGATGCAAATTTAATGAAGATAAAATTTGATTTTCAGGTCGCACGGTGAAAAATATAAGAAAAGATAAAGGATTATCTTTTCATATATTTGTAGACCGTGTTTTTATTGAAACCAAGGTTGAACAAGGGTTACTACAATTTGCAGACTGTGTTATATTGAAACCGCATTGTATAAGTACCGCGTTATACAAGGGTTACCTGTATTTTTTTTTAAATTTTAATAATCTCTGATGAAATTTTTTCCAGCAAATTTATACAGTTTGGAGTTTATCCCATCTTCTCCTGCTGATTTGCCATTTTTTATTTTACTTAGGTTGTCCTTTAATTCTTTCATTGTTATTATATCATTTAGAGCATTTTGTCATTTTTTTTATATTAGTATTATCTGTCCAACGATCTGTGAAGTAATCCAAGAATTCTTTTACATCTATTTTGTAATTTATATTTGCAGTTTCTTTTATATCTGCATTCATGTGCTTTAGTATTTTATACGCACTGGGTCTTATTTTGTATATGTCATTTTCTAGATATGATACAAATTTTTCCCAGCTTTCTCTGTCTCTGGTTTCTTTTGGCTATTGCTAGTCTTTTTTTTTTTTATATTCAATTTCATCTTCTTGATCATTTCTGTAGATATATAAATCATTTTTTAAGCATAAACTATCATATTGTTGATCTTTATTTAACATTACTATGGTCAAATTTCATTGTTGAGAATAATACCTATGTTCTCAACAATGAGACCATAATACCTATTTTTTAACATTATGTCTATGGGAATAAATTCCTGCTTTATGGCCATGCACTAGGAACAAATTAACTCGTAAAGTCAGGAACTACCTGTAATTACTCTTCATGGTGCCATTACTTATTTAATAGAACTGCTATCTTTATTGTAAAGCTATATTTTTTTATTTATGACATTGTTTTGGTGATTATATTTTTTTATCAACTTACCATCTCTATTGTCTACAATCTTTATTACTTTCATTTACTAAAATGTTTTAGTGATTAACACAGATTTTAAATTAAACATTTAAGGACTTGGGTAATATTTAAATTAGATGGGTACTGGGAAAAGAAAGAAAGTCACCTTCAGAGGATAGCTATATTTTTTCTTTAAGTAACTATGAACTTTTTTTAAAATCATAAATTGTGTTTATCTTAACTCTATCAACATAATCTTGAATGCAATGCTGAGGAATAAGCCACTATTTTTATACAGTTTATCACTGTGTAGATGTCTTATAAATATTATTAAATATCATTAGAAAATTAGATTTTTACAAAAGATTATCTTGTTTAAGGAATAATCCAAAAAGGATTCTTCAACAGTCCTTTGAGGTTTAGGAAGACTAAGATGCAAATATATAGTACTATTGTCAGTTTTTTTCAGGAAGTTTCCTGATTTTCTTCTGTTTTTTTAGTCTTCAGCACCATTACAAGATCATCTAGCCAATAAAATGATTGGTCAATGTCCCCTTCACACAGATATGGTACTCTGGACCAACGAATAACTTCAAATCCTGCCTTTTCTAAGACATGCTTAGAAAAACTACTGACTTGAGCCTCAAATGTAGAACCCTCTACTGGCAGCTTTTCACAGGGTTGATGGCTGGATTTACCTGAAGAAAAGAGCAAACTCTTGTTATTAAACTTCATATCTTTTAGTTTTTATGCTGATTCATCTCATACAATGTATTACAGTGCATTTAATTTTTTGTGTAATCACAGACATAGATACATAAGCATAATTATGTATCTATGTCTGATGATGTGCTTTTATTTCTAAATGTCTTGTAGAAATTCATTTAAAACATGAATAAGAACTCTAAAAGGTTTTGCTGCTTATATACAAAGTATATGCCACTTGACAAGAAATTATATTCTTGTTTTCTAATCTTTAAAGGTAAGGTATCTGTGGCATGATTATAAATAATAAATTACATGGTAACCACAGTAATTAACTTTAATGAAATGAAAGTACAGATATGGGCACGGAAATGGGGATGTGAGTTCAATGCTGCAAAATGTAAGGTTTTAAAATTTGGAAAACAAAGATGGGATGCAGAATTTATGCTTGGTGAGAATATATTGTTGGAGGTAGAGGAAATAAGAGATCTGGGGGTGATAGTGGATAAGGATCTAAAATTCAGGGGACACATCACCAAAATTGTGAAGACAACACAAAGGCTTCTGGGAATGATGCGGAGGACACTGACGTGTAAAAGTAGGGAGATTCTTGTTCCATTGTATAAGGCTCTGATTAGGCCACGCATGGACTATTGTGCCCAGATTTTGGTCACCGGGTTTTCAGAAGGATGAAGAGATGTTGGAAAGGGTCCAAAGGCGACTGACTAAGGTGGTTTCTGACCTCTGGAATGTTGAGTATGAGGAAAGATTGAGAAGATGTAATTTGCAGAGTCTGGTGGAGAGGAGGAAGAGGGGAGATATGATAGAGACCTACAAGTTGGTAAGGGGTTGTTATAAGATCAATGGTGGAGAAGTTCTACAGAGAATAGTGGGAGATCAGGGGAAAACCAGAGGTCATCCCTGGAAACTGTATAAAGAGGGTGTGAGTAGGGGAGTGAGAGGCAGGTTTTTTTCGTGCAGAGTTGTGAATGATTGGAATGCCTTGCCTGAGAGTGTGGTGTCTGCAAGGAGTTTGAGTGTGTTTAAGACACGGTATGATGAGATGTATGTGTGATAAAAGGACCTCCCAGATGAGTCTTTGACTCCATGAGGTCTTGGGGTAATAATAATAATAATAATATTTCGTACTGAAAATAACAGTATATCATCAGCCAAATTGATTTGGCTGATGATATACTGTTCTGAAAAGGAACCAGTTTACAAAGTATATACAGCAGTTGGTGGTTTACCAATTAAAAACTGTTGCCTTGTACTAGAAATTAGTATTAATAAATAATATTATTAAACAACTATTTTTGGTGGTTACATAAGATAAGAATCTCCTAAACTTTTTTTTTTGGGGGGGGGGGAGAGAGAGAGAAAGACAATCATTCCAATTCAGATTTGGTCGATGTAAAAGGACCTCACAACTTTCTTTGAAACGGTGTTCATATTTAAACCTGCATCTATGGAGAAGACGAGCTTTATCCCACTGGATATTGTGTTTAGTGTCAATACTATGTTGTGCCAAAACAGACTTTTGAGGTTTCATGTATTCGATGTTCTTTAATTCTTTTTTTTCTACAGAATGGCCTGTTTGTCCAAAGTATGTTAGATTACATTCACACAGTATCTGGTAAATGCCAGCTAATGATAGAGGTGCCAGTTTGTCTTTTGTAGATGACAACAGATGAGAAATTTTGTTGATTGGAAAATATGTGGGAACGAGATGATACTTCTTCAAAATTCTAGTTCCAAGATGCCAGAAATATAAGGCACTGGAACTCTGCAGTCTGTTGAAGAATCCTGAGGTGTTGGAACATGGGAGTCCATTATCTGCTGGATTTGATTAGGATTGTAACCATTAAATTCCATTAATTTTTTGATAGAAGTTCTTGTTGTAAGCTTGAGGGAGAGGAGCACACCTTATGTGCTCTATTAATTAAGGACTTGATAACACCAATTTTTTGAGAGGTGTGATGAGCAGACTTTTGATGGATGTATCTGCCAGTAGAGGTAAGTTTTTGATAAACACTAGTTGATAAATTACTGGAGGCTGTGCATGTAAGGCGGATGTCCAAGAGCAGCAAACTATCAGCCTTTTCTTTTTTCATGGTGAACTGAATGCATGGATGAAGGCTATTGATCAGTTGTAGGAAAGTGGTAAATTCATTTTCAGAATGAGGCCAAATAGCAAAGACATCATCAACATAATGAAACCAGTGAGAGGGTTGAGAATGAATGGATGAGAACAAGGTATCTTCTAGATGGTGCAAAAAATGGTTTGCCAAAGGTGGAGACAGAGGGCTACCCATGGCAGTACCTTCAACTTGTCTATAGATCTTGTTTTTCCAGCTGAAATATCCTGATTGTATAACAAATTCAAAAATCTTTGCAATATCAGGAGGGTAATCATTATAGTAAATTAACAGTGTCAGATAATGGAATTTTGGTAAAGAGGGAAACAATGTCAAACTGACTAAGTAGTTGGAAGGGGACCAATCGTTCAAAGCTGTTGGCACACTCTCCCTCGGTGAGTCTTTGGACTCCCTGGAGGTGTCAAATAATAATAATAATAATAAATCTGACTCTTGTGTTTGAATACCCTTGATTTTTTCAAGAAAATGTGTGAATTCTTGATGAATGATCCGGATTGTCCACTGTGGGCAGTTAATAAATGTCACAGAAATTTAGCAATTCTATAGGTGGGAGAGTCAATATAGTTCATGATGGGTCTTACTGGATAACCTTCTTTATGAATTTTTGGGAAGCCATATAAACAAGGAGTTCTTCCAAAATGAGTTCGCAACTTGTCCACGGTATTTTGGTCACAGCTAATAACTTCATCAAGCATCTTATTTAATTGTTTGATTTGTTTCTTTTATGGTTACACGGTGATCAGCACTCATATTTGTAGATTTAGGGACTCAAAAACACACGTGTTGAACAGATTATTTTATTAATTACAAATAAAATAAAACTTGACGTTTCGACCTCTATATCGAGGTCATCATCGGAAGAATACAACTGTATACAGAACCAAGCTACACGCTCATGCTTTCTATACCAGTAAACTAAATCTACGTAGTTAAAAAATCTTTTTTCTAGCCTGACCTCTAGTGATAGAAAAGAAAAACAAAAATAAATAAAGAAATAAATAAAATTATAAAAATAAAAAAAATTAAAAAAAATAAATAAAAATAAATATATATAAATATATATATATATATATATATTTATTTATTTATTTTTTATTTATTTATTTATTTTATTTTATTTTATTATTATTTTATTTTTTATTTTTTTTTTATTTTTATAATTTTATTTCTTTATTTATTTATTTTTGTTTTTCTTTTCTATCACTAGAGGTCAGGCTAGAAAAAAGATTTTTTAACTACGTAGATTTAGTTTACTGGTATAGAAAGCATGAGCATGTAGCTTGGTTCTGTATACAGTTATATTCTTCCGATGATGACCTCGATATAGAGATTGAAACGTCAAGTTTTATTTTATTTGTAATTAATAAAATAATCTGTTCAACACGTGTGTTTTTGAGTCCCTAAATCTACAAATATGGATGGATGTTTGATTTGTGTTTCTGTAGGGTTTGATTTCTTGATAGGTGAGGTATCCTGTAAAAGACAGTCTATTTTTCTCTCATAGTCAGCCTTGTCCATTACCACTACCACTTTTCCTTTATCTGCTTTCGAAATAGATATATTGCTATTTTTTCTTAATGAAACTAGCACCCGGGTTTCAGCACTCGCTAAATTGCACGGATGTAATTTGCTTTTAAAAAGTGAAGCAGCAACTTCATAGCATAGTTTATTAACATCTTCGCCGGAAAGTCCCAACAGATTGCATTCGATGTTATGCAAAAATTCAAGATACGGGATGCATTTTGGTACCACAGCAAAGTCATGGTCTTTAGCTAATACACTAGTTTCAGCATCAGATAAGGGGCAACCAGAAATATTCACAATCCATTTATTAGTGGGAGTGTTGTCAGGAGTAATTTTTTGTTTATGGTATAAAGATTCATATTTTTGCATCAGTTTGCAGGAATGTCTTTCATAAGAACAGGCTAAAGATTGTTTAAAAACACAAAGATACTGGATATCGTTCTTTTGTGTAGTTTTAAATGTGTTGTAGCTTACTGTGGCATGTTGCTAGTTGCAGTAATGTAATAGTTGTATATGGATATATATATATATATATATATATATATATATATATATATATATATATTCATGAAGATGACCTTAATGTAAAGGTCAAAACACATAATTTTATTATTAAAGTTTTTATCTCAAACAATAGTTGACTGCATACATTTTGAATACAATAAAGTTAGTGTTTTTTTGCATATTTGTCCTTTCTCCTAAAAGCCAGCTGTAGAATTCTGTAGGATTTTGTTCTGTTACCTTAGCCAATCTCTCTCTCTCTATATATATATATGTGTGTGTGTGTGTGTGTGTGTGTGTGTGTGTGTGTGTGTGTTAATTTCTCCTTCCTAGTCTGTATCTTATACTCCCCATGCCTACTGCAGAGTATAAAGAAGAGGGATACTCCATAATCTGCTGGCACTGCATTCATTAACTGATTTCAAACAAAGTCCAAGGTATTAGTGCTATCCCCATACCACCGTCAATGACACAGCTGGTCACCACTCTCTTTCCTTAGTTGCTTAAAGTCTCCTCGCTATAATGGCACACTTGTCTTTTGTACAAAAACTTGCATCTGTCTAGTTACTTCTGATGTCATATTTATAATAATGCCAATGTGAACACAAAGTTTTATACCCATTTAGACTTAGGTGTTGGTTAATACACTCATGAGCCAAAATATTATACTACCTAACTAGTAGCATGTTAGGCCTCATTTGGCTGAGATAACTGCTTACACCTATCTTAGCACTGAGACTAAACTAGACCACAGAAGGTGTCCTGAGGCATTCTGGACTAACTAGATAGAATAATATCCTGGAGGTCAGCAAATGCTGACCTCCAGGATATTTGCTGCATTCCATATGACCCCACAAATGTTGTATATGCTCTTTCAACTATGCAAACACAATGCAAACATTGTGACATGGGGCATTTTCTTGCAAGAAGAGGTCAGATCAATTGACTCACACTGTCACCATGTAGGATGGTGGTATCCAGGAGTAACTTTTATATGGCCTGTGAAGAAAGTGAACTAAAAAAGCATTTTACATTTGGTTATTTACTTTAAGAACTGTGTACATTTGATGTTAAAATAAGTGGAAATAACAAATTTAAAAGGCTGTGGTTCTCATTGCAGCAAATATGTGAGCGTGTCAAAGTCAAGAAGCTTCGCTGGCACTCGAAAGGTGGTGTTGTGAATCCTGTTTTTTTCTCTATGCATTGTCTATGTCATGCCACTGTGTGTACAGTCATGCAAACATCAAGCTTAATTGTAAGAAACATGTACAAGGAGTCCAGTGTAGGCATATGTATGTATGATAAATACTTATGTATCAATCTTTTCATACTGTGAAATTCTTGTTTAATATAACTTGTTCACAAATGATTATTCATTTGTATTGAATTAAAAAATCATCCTTAAACATGTTCTGCAAGAAGAATGTTGAATTGGAGTATCATGTTTTTAGTCAAAGTTGGACTGAAAACTATCTCTTTATTGAGTAGAATGAAGAAGCAGCATGTTTAATGTATAAGGAAACTGCATCAGGCTTTAAAGAATATATAATTTAAAATGACTCTATGATTCCAAGCATAAATCTCACAACCAATATAAAGGAATGCTGTGAAAAGAAAAGTATTCAAAGTTGCAAAAAATAATTAAGAAAGCACCAAAACATACCGAAAATATATCAGTCAGGAAATTTATCCACTGTAAGCGCCAGCTATCAAGTTGCACATTGGTCACTTTCAAAAGTAAACCATTCAGTGATGGTGAATTTGTTAAACATTGTTTGTTGAAGTAGTGGAAGAAATTTGTTGGTAGAAATGAACGATACAAGACATTACTTTGTCTCAATAAACAATTATGCAAAGAGCAGAAGACATCGCAAAGAATTTGTTCAAACAACTTTTGAAAAATGTAAAACAAATATTTTATGAAATATTTGTGGCACTGGATGATATAAATACATCTCAACTCAGTATGTTCACATGTGGAATTAATGATAATTTGTACCAGCCAAAGATTTAACTGATTTACAGAGCATGCACAGGACAACTAAAGGCAAAAATCTTTTTGAAATTCTTGCCGATCTGATGTAAAAAATATGACTCAACTGATAGTGCAAAAATACGATTGGTAAAAATAATAGCTTATGAGTACATCTCTGACCACAATTTGTAGAATAATTAAGAAAACGATAGATATCAGAGCTGAACCTCCAACTGTAATTCACTGCATTGGGCATCATGAAGTTTCTGTGAGAAAGTACTGGATATCCAACATGTTATGAATGTGACTATCTCAATTGTAAATTTTATATCACACGGCCTTAATCAATGTATGTTTCAACAGTTTCTTTCAGAAAAACTGAATGAGATCATGAAGATGTAATTTGAAAAGTTCAATGAGATGGCTTAGTTGTGTAAAATGTTATATCTAGTCTAGCCATAAATACTGTTACAACTTTTTTAAAAAAACGAAACCTGTGGTGCGATCGTAATTAAAAGAAGCACACGTATTAACCACAGTGAAAATTATTTAATTGTAAATATTTCATCCTAAGTATCTTAGGACATCATCAGTACGGTAGTTTAAAACAATAATAGGAATAACATACAGTTAGGGCGCATGATTACAATAGAATCTCATTAAACATGCATAACGTGCTACAGAAGTAAAAAAAAAAAAAAAAAATTTGCCACTACTTACAAAGCTATCAACCAAATTTACAACTTGTTACCTTCTCCTAAGGACAAACTCTCACCTTTGATGTTGCCTGGCGTTTATGAGATTCCATGCTCATGCAAATTGTCTTACTTTGGACAGACAGGTACCGCATCTCGGAACATCAAGACCACATTCGTCTTTTAAACCACAGAAACCTGGCCTCTCTCAACACGGAATTGAAAATCCAAACCATAGGATCCATTGGGAAAAGTCTAAACTTTTATATAGATCTTTATATACACATGAACATTTATACAAAGAAAGTTCTAAAGCCCTACTACACAGACTAAACTTAAACCGCAACAACGTTCTTACTATTCCTAAAGTATGGGAAATTGTCATACAAAATTTTGTTAAATAATTTTTATTTATTTATTTATTTATTTTTTACTTCTGTAGCACATTATGCACGTTTAATGAGATTCTATTGTAATCATGCACCCTAACTGTATGTTATTCCTAAGATACTTAGGATGAAATATTTACAATTAAATAATTTTCACTGTGGTTAATACGTGTGTTTCTTTCAATTATAAACTGTTATAACTTGAAAAGTGAATAAACCTTTAATCTACCAGTAAATCATTTACAGCAAATATGAACCACATGTACAATGTGCATATAGCAGCATTCAATGTTTGAAATGTCCTCCTTTTGCCTTCATGCATGCCTGAAGTCTGTGAGTCCACATATTGATGGCGGCACGCACAAGATCCAATGGAAATGCCCCCACTGCTCGCACCAAATCTGCCTTCAGGCTGGTGATGCTGGGATATCATTTCATGTAGGCTACTCTCTCAAGCTCCAACCACAATTTGAAGTCCAATGGATTCAGATCAGGACTTCCAGATGGCCAATCAGATGGTGATATGTGGTCAGGCACATTCGCCTCCAACCATTGTTGTGTGGTCCTTGCCTTGTGTGCAGGGGACTGAGTCCTGTTGGAAAGTTTAATGACCACTATGAAACAATGTGTTGTTCAGGGGACATACCACAGGTTCCAGCATGGTCTTGATACACTTTGGCAGAGGTTTTGACCCCTTTCTCACAGAAATGCAACTCGAGTAACCCCCCCCCCCCCCCCAACACACACACACACCAAACCATCACTGATAATGGGTGATAACCCTCTATGGATCCTGGGTGCTATGGCACTCAATCATTGTGGCAGTTAAATAACTCTTCAATGGTGAAAATCTAATCTCTGAAGAAGAGGATATATCTGTATCTGTTGTTCGCCTACTGCTGGAGAAGCGCCTTTGATTTTATCACCCTCTGCTGCATAAGATGTTAGGAGGTGTCCAGTAGAATGACAATAGGCTCTCACCCCTAGGTCATCAGTTAGTACACATGATATCCTTCTCTGAAAAACGTTCATCTCTCATAACATCACCTTCTACATTCTTACCGGACTATGGTGGAGGTGTGTCTTCCCAGCCCTCACAAGCTGTTGCATTCTAATGCAGTGTGATTGACCCGTTCTTTAGCAGTCAGTCATCTTTTGTATCATTATAACAGTTAATAGTCCAATACACAAACATCCTACTGATCCCAAGTATTTTTAGCATGTTGAAAATAACAGGTGGCTGCATTCCAATACAGCTACATGGTTCTCCCTACTGCATGTTAACCCATACAGTTAGACCCCACACTCTCTCTCTCTACTAAGAAACACACGAATGTTGGCTATGCACAGCACCAATAATGGAATTGGGTTCATGCAAGTCAGTCTCTCTCTCTCTCTCTCTCTCTCTCTCTCTGTGCGTGTGCGTGCGTGTGTAAATTGTAGCAATATTTATGGCAGGACTGTGTAGTGTTTTTTTAAAATAGTTCATGACAGAAAAACAAGGAAACCAAAAAAAAAAACAACAACTAGTAAATATGGAGTGGCCGTTCAATCTTGCAATTTATACAGACATTTCTAGTCATTTAAATGCCCTTAATTTAAAACTACAAGGGAAAAGAAAATTATTCTCTGATTTGTATGGTGGCATCAAATCATTTCAGAATAAATTATTATTTAACTCCTACACTGAATAAGATTTAGTTCACCTTGAATGTTGTACCAAATCAAGATTATGAAAAAGACAAGCTCATTTGAGAATCCACTTACTTCTACTGAAAATTACAATTCTAGCTTGCAACTTGAAATTGCACAGTCCAACACAATTTTTGCTGACTTTTATATGAGACTTGTTTTTTACTAATTTGGGTGCGCTGATTTCAAATATTGAATCCATTTTTCTCTAACATGTCAGGTTTTTCCTCTATAGCATTTTCTTTTTGCTAATTTGTAAGTTTTTGATAGTTTTAAGGAGGCAGTACTATTTAGAGGATCAAAAAAATCGATTTTTTAATATTATTTTCTGAAAGTATGCACTTTTAAAAATCTGTTCCTAACTTTTTATCAAGAAATTTGAAAAATTCCCGAAGATATAGCCTATTATTCAAAGTGGTGCGCAGATCAGAATCGGAGCGCTCACCGCTCTCGCTTGTTAGTAAACGAATAAATGCGTAAGAACTGCAATGGCACGTACTGGCGCTTTGAATGCAAGAGAGGCCGATAATTAGATACATAACTACTTAACAATATTCATTAAAAATTACAAGAATATTTATAAAAAAATAACAATTTTACTTACACGAGTTTAAGGGAATAAATTTTTGTTTGTAGCAATTTCTGCTGTGTGTTCTGTTTTGGCAATCCCTTTGAATACTCCAACAGTAGTCGGCCATCATGTGAGAATCCCATCTTCCTTGGTACCGATCTTCCATAGTTTTTAAGTCTTGATGAAATCTTTCGCCTTGTTCATCGCTTACAGCACCTAAATTCTAGGAAAATCTATCAAGATGACTGTACAGGAAATGAAGCTTTATGCTCATGTTGCAACCTAGGCGCTGGAAATTTTCAAGCATTGTTTCCACTAGATCTTTGTAATTGCACGCTTTTTTGTTTTCAAGAAAATTATTCACAACCATCATAAATGAAGTCCAGGCCCCTTTCTCAATTTCGTTCATAGAGTTGATGAAATTTGGGTCTCTCATTAAAGTTCTAATTTGCGGTCCATCAAATACACCAGCTTTAATTTTTTCATAACTAAGTCGTGGAAATTTTTCACATATGTATTGGAAAGTCACCTTGTAAATCTAAAGCTTTAACATACTGCTTCATAAGACCTAGTTTGATGTGTAGAGGTGGAAAAATGATTTTTTCTCTGTCGATTAAAGGTTGATTTATAACATTCTGTTCTCCAACATTTAAGGATATTCTAAGAGGCCAGTGTTTCTGACTCCAGTGTTGGTTTCTAGCTCGACTATCCCAGAAGCATAGAAAACATGGAAACTTTGTATATCCTCTTTGAAAGCCAAGTAAAAAGTTCACCATTTTAAGATCCACACAGACGATCCAGTTATGGTCTGTATATTTTAATAACTTCAGAACCTTTTTAATGTCTCATATGTTTCCTTTAAGTGGACTGAATAGCCAATAGAAATTGAGCCATGTACATTCCCATTGTGTAGTAAGACACACTTGAGACTTCTGCTTGAACTGTTGATAAATAAACGCCACTCATTTGGATGATATTGTACAACACTCATTTCAGTTAGTAAACCTGACACATTGTTACAGTAAACAAACCCACACTCATGTTTAAAATATTGTACAATATTGTACTTTCCCTTCTACGATAAAAAGTTATCTTCGTATCTTGCTCCAGTAAGTTTTTTTCATTTAAGCTTGAAGCTAACAATTCCGATGATTCCTTTGATAGGCCCAAATCTCTTACTAAGTCATTCAATTCCTCTTGAGTAAAATGTTGCAGTCCAGAACTAGAAATTAAATTTTCATTGTCTAAATCAACATCCGGGTCTTGCTCCTCAAGAACATCTGGCATATCCCAATCATGCTCGTTCTCAAGTAAAGGAAGTCCTTTATAAATTGGCATGGCTATTTCATTGGAATGAGCAACTGGCCGAATTGCTGAGTCGAGATTTGGATACACAATTTTTTTCTTATTCTTCTTATTATAACCAGATGTCTGAACTAAACAAAAATAGCAATCATCTACGTGATTTTTCGGTTCACGCCAAATCATTGGAATGCCAAAAGCTAATTTTTGGCGTTTTCCCTTGCTCCACTGTCGTAAATTTTCTACACGACTTACACACTTTATTTGGAGCCCATGACTTCTCCAGATCTGCAATTTTTACGTCATAGTATGCAAAGTACACTTTCTTAACGAAATCAGTGATATTTGTCCTTTGACTGGGAACAGTAAAGCTGCCACAAATGTAGCAGAAGGAATCTACACTATTGAGACAATTTTGAGTAGTAGACATGATGTATTTTCTTCACTGCCGACTAACATGCAATTAACAAGACAAAAAAAACCAGAGACTTTATTGAAACGTTATACGCGCTCATCATACTTTCATGATCGATTAACGATTGACTGATTTCGATCATTCTTTGTCCGCTATGACGCATATAGCATTCATTTGTTTTAGACAGTTGTCATCGCCTACTTTTCATCACCTAAATGTATTAGGTCGGTTATCAGCCTCTCTCGCATTCAAAGCGCCAGTACGTGCAGTTGCAGGTTCTTACGCATTTATTCGTTTACTAACAAGCGAGCGGTGAGCGCTCCGATTCTGATTTGCGCACCGTTTTGAATAATAGGCTATATCTTCGGGAATTTTTCGAATTTCTTGATAAAAAGTTAGGAACAGATTTTTAAAAGTACATACTTTCAGAAAATAATATTAAAAAATCGATTTTTTTGATATTATCCTCTAAATAGTACTGCCTCCATAAAACTATCAAAAACTTACAAATTAGCAAAAAGAAAATGCTATAGAGGAAAAACCTGATGTGATAGAGAAAAATGGGTTTGATATTTGAAATCAGCGCACCCAAATTATTAAAAAACAAGTGTCAGATCATAATCAGCAGAAAAAAATTTTTTTTTTGTTGGCCAGTGTTATTGATCATCGAGTCAAAACATGGTTCAAAAATAAATATACAGACTGCAAAAATAAACTATTTGAATTCTACAAGGCTCTTCCATCTGAAAATTTCCCACTAAAAAAAGAAAATGCCATGAAAATGGCTTTGTTCAGATCAACATATGTTGTGAGCAAATTTTTTCATACCTGAAATCAAATATGTATTTAATAAAAAGAAACAGAATAAGAGATGAGTATCTTCATTGTTTATTGAGAATTGGTATATGACAAAATTTTGTCCAAATTCTGAATGGTTATATAAAAATATCCTGCCTCAGTGATTTCATTAAACATTTTGTTCAGTAAATGTTATTGTATATTGTACTTAATAAGATTTTCTAATATAGTAAAACTTTGTTATAATGAGAATGGAAATAATGAGATTATGGCTGTAAAAAATCCATAATGATTTTAATTTAAGCATATTCTCATATAATTGCTCACTTTTATAATAAGGGTACTACATGGATACTGTACAAATTTTGGCAACTATGCAAACATTATGGGTCAGGTAGTTCTTGGAATACCCAATTCTTGAAATGGACAAAATGAAAGGGGGTCACTTAGCTTTTATGACCACCTGCATTAGATTACAGTCAGTTTATAACCTAATCTCGCCCTTGGGAATGATCCCACTCTACCTGGTGTCTCCAGTGTCTAACTGTTGGCACCCTCCCCTCCCTCATTTACTTAAACAATGACACGACTGCAAAATCAGTTAAAAACAAATCCTTCTGTAAAAACATGCCTACTAAAAGAAAGTGTTTCTTGGTTTGTGAGAAGTAGAAATTATTTATGAGTCAGAAGGCAGTGCAAAAAATGTTGAAGTGTTTAACAAATTTTTTTTTGCCCTGTGTCGATAGCATTGTCATTGCAGAAGAATATAGTTTACATATTAGCACTAAAAAACAACATAACTGGAAAAAAAATTAGAACGTGCAAGCTTATAAACATCGATGAAGTACTGCTTCAATGGTTCACTACGCAAAGAAGTGCTGGATTCTCAATGGATTGTCTGATCTTTAAGGCTAAATTATTTAGACTTGCCAATTTTGTATCTATCAGTGGTTGGATGGATAACTGAAATAATGTTTATTATTTCAGTTTAGTATTGTTTTTAATTAAAGAGAAATAAACTGTGTTCAGTATTAAGTGTATTTGTATGAATATTACACATATTCATACAAACACTATATAAGTATATAATTATATTATTTTCTATAACAATTTTTTAAAATCTATTTTTTTATAGAATTAATGAGAATTTAAAAGAAATAGGAGGGGGATTTAACCCATCACTGGTATTATTATTATTATTACTCGACACCTCCAGGGAGTCCAAAGACTCATCGAGGGAGGGCACCTACTTCACAACTCTCCGTTTCCACCAACTACAACAAACCGCAACTACCATCATCATCTACCGTCCACCACCACTAGTATTTTCACAGACAATCACAAACATCCATGCCTACAGCGGGATTTGAACCCACAGCCTTTTGGCTGGAGAGCGGATATGCTAATCACTTAGCCAATCAGGCCGACAAAGTATAGTGAGTAACGATTATAATGAGGAACTTTTGTTGGTCCCCTGGTGCTGTTATAGCCAAGCTCAACTGTATTTTAAATTTTAGATATATCATGTTTATTTATTCACCTTAATACTGAAAAGCAGTGATCCTTTTCATAGTTGTAAAAAGCTAAAATATGACTTACTTTTTCAAAAAAAAGTAAGTCATATTTTTATAATTTTAATAAAATCTAAAAAATAAATAATTACTATGACACATTTATTGCACAAAAAAGTGTTGGGAATTTGCATTTTTTTTATATATATCTTTAAAAAACAAAACAAAATAATAACATAAATACAGAACTTTCTTTTACTTGTATCAAGATATGGAAAATGCAATACTTTTTATATTGAATCATTCAGTGTGGACTGAAAAATAAGAATATGGTCCCCACAGGAAACGGTTGGACACCACAGATGTAGGGCAATACCTGATTCCAAAGAATCCTCAGAATAAGAATTAGTGATCAAGGTGTGTTTAACAGGAATGGAAGACTTCATTCATTTTGTATGGTGATTCAACGGTCGTGAACTCCTTTTATGGAGAGGTACAGCACCACCTCAATCCCCCTATTTTTATCTGAGCTTGGGATCAGCATAGCTGATAATTCAGACCTATGGCTGGAGGGATTGTCTTAAGCATTCCTGACTGTATCCGTGTGTGTTCAGGGGGCCGGTTTGCCTGCTTGCAGGATGGGGGAAAAACCCTGCTGTCCGTGCCCAAGATTGGCTAACTTGGCTATGGCTGAGGAGGATCCTTAAGCTCCTCACGTCATCGACAGGAATTGAACCTAGGACACTCCTTCCCCAGGCATAGCCACTAGGCTAACCATGCGGACATGGGAGACTTAATTGGCATCCATGCAGTGGCATAGCTGGGGGAGGGAGGGGCAGTTCGCCCAGGGCAGCACTTTTTTTTTTGGAGGTTTCCATGTGAGCCACAATTTTATTTTTTGACGATTCTTTTATTTATGTTAACTTAGTAATTTTTATTACTTAATTAATAATTAGTTTTTAACAACTATACTTACAACTAAAATAAATAAAATATAAATATAATAAAACCGTTACATTTCCCTATCATAGTATATTCAAATTCTTAAAAATAAAACACATGGCACGGCGATTGAGAACTATTCAGGATGAGTTTATAGAAATTTTGGGAGACAAAGTAAGAAGTAAAGTCATCAAGAAAGTAATAAAAGAAGTAAAGTATTTTTCTATGATATTCGACAGCACCCCTAATATTTCTCATAAGGATCAAACGAGCTAAGTTTTACACTATGTTATGATCGATGGAAATAAAGTGAAGGTTGTGGAATCATTTGTTGATTTCATTGAAACAAAAGGTAAAACTGCCAAGAATATTTCAACTATGATTTTGCAAAAATTAGAAAACGATGGAATTGATATTCAGAATTGTAGAGGTTCAGAAGATGAATGGTTCAGAGATGAATCAAGGAAATTAATAGAAAAGCAGAATTTGTCGCATGTACAAATCACTCGCTGAATTTGGTGAGTGTACATGCAGCTTCTGTTGCTGTGAATTCTGTTACCTTTTTCAGAACTGTGGAGCATTTGTTCACGTTTTTTTCTTCCTCAACCCATTGCTCGGATATTCTGACTTCAGTCACTGGTCAAAGTGTCAAGCGTGTAGTAGAAACGCGGTGGAGTGCACAGGGAGATGCTGTGAGTGTTGTAAAAAATATTACTCAAAAATCTTAAGTGCTGTAGAACATTTAACTGGTGAAGAAGAAAATAGAGTTACCAGGTCAGATGCTGGTGTGCTGCTTGTTGCATTACAATCATTTTCCTTCCTGCTTGGCCTGTGGTAATCCGTCCTTCTAGAAATTAATGACACACAAGTCTATCTCCAAACCAAAGGATTGAGTATACAACAATGTGACATAAACTTCGGGGTTTTAAAAGCATTTTTAACTGAAAATAGGGATGAATTAGTTAACAATTCAGTAGCTTACGCGAAAGAAATTTGTGATGATCTGGGGATAGTCATGAATAGTCTGTGTAGAAAGAAGAAAGTGATGGCAGGTGAAGAATCATGAGATGCTGAATTGTCATATGAAACTGAGTTGAGGAGAGAAATGTTTTTTCACTGGACAGAGTGATCCAAGAAGTCATCATGTCATTTCCACAGCTTCATGTTCTTGCTGAAAAACGTCTTCCTTACTCCATT